>NC_143034.1:66906370-67008870 GCF_057628025.1 Oncorhynchus mykiss | reverse complement strand
AAAATATTTACTAAATAAACTAAAGTAACAAATAAAAAAGTAAAGGGACTATGCATAGATAATAAACAGCGAGTAGCAGCAGTGTAACAGATGTGTTTAACGTGTTACACTGTAGCAGAGCAGGGGAAAGAGTTGTTTACTGCAGCCCAGGCCCAGCTCTGTCTCTCCCACCCCTCTGTTCTCTGGGCCTGGAACTTTAGCCTCAGGGCCTTGGGTAGCTGGTGTGGGGAATAATAGCCTCAGAGCCTTGGGTAGCTGGTGTGGGGAATAATAGCCTCAGAGCCTTGGGTAGCTGGTGTGGGGAATAATAGCCTCAGGGCCTTGGGTAGCTGGTGTGGGGAATAATAGCCTCAGGGCCTTGGGTAGCTGGTGTGGGGAATAATAGCCTCAGGGCCTTGGGTAGCTGGTGTGGGGAATAATAGCCTCAGGGCCTTGGGTAGCTGGTGTGGGGAATAATAGCCTCAGGGTCTTGGGTAGCTGGTGTGGGGAATAATAGCCTCGGAGCCTTGGGTAGCTGGTGTGGGGAATAATAGTTTCAGAGCCTTGGGTAGCTGGTGTGGGGAATAATAGCCTCAGGGCCTTGGGTAGCTGGTGTGGGGAATAATAGCCTCAGGGTCTTGGGTAGCTGGTGTGGGGAATAATAGCCTCAGAGTCTTGGGTAGCTGTTGTGGGGAACTATAGCCTACTGTGTGTTTGACAAAGTGTGTGTGTGTGACAAAGTGTGTGTGGGTTTGTGTGTGTGACAAAGTGTGTGTGTGACAAAGTGTGTGCACCCACTGTGACATTTGGTGGAGGATTGGTGATGATCTGGGGGTGAATATGAACTTTTTTCCTTTGCATTATTTGAGGTCTGACAGGGGAGAGAGTTGTTTACTGCAGCCCAGGCAGTGCTCTAACTCAGGCAGTGCTCTAACTCAGGCAGTGCTCTAACTCAGGCAGTGCTCTAACTCAGGCAGTGCTCTAACTCAGGCAGTGCTCTAACTCAGACCAACTAAGCCCAGCTCTGAATCTTTTTTTATCATTTTGACCAGTTGTCATTTTCTGCAAATAAATGCTCTAAATGACAATATTTTATTTGGAATTTGGGAGAAATGTTGTCAGTAGTTTATAGAATAAAAGAAAATGTTCATTTTACCCAAACACATACTTATAAATAGTAAAACCAGAGAAACTGTTAATTTTACCCAAACACATACTTATAAATAGTAAAACCAGAGAAACTGTTCATTTTACCCAAACACATACTTTAGTATCAAAAGTAAATGTAGTTGCTAAAATATACTTAAGTATCAAAAGTAAAAGTAAAAGTATAAATCATTTCAAATTCCTAATATTAAACAAACCAGACGGCACAATTTGTGTTTTTTAGATTTATGGATAGCCAGGGACACACTCCAACACTCAGACGACATTTACAAACAAAGCATGTGTGTTCAGTGTGTTCAGTGAGACCGCCAGATCAGAGGGACGTCCAGGGATGTTCTCTTGATAAGTGTCTGAATTGGACCACTTTCCTGTCCTGCTAAGCACTCAAAATGTAATGACTACTTTTGGGTGTCAGGGAAAAAGCATGGAGTAAAAAGTACATTATTTTCTTTAGGAATGTAGTGAAGTAAAAGTAAAAGTTGTCAAAAATAGAAATTGTAAAGTCAAGTACTGATATCCCCCCAAAACAACTTAAGTAGTACTTTAAAGTATTTTTACTCAATACTTTACACAACTGCATACATTTAATGTATTATTTATTTAACTTTTATTTAACCAGGAGAAGCCCATTAACACCCAGAGTCTCTTTTTCAAGGAAGACCTGGCCAAGAAGGCAGCAACAATCAATACATTACAGAATTAAAACATACACCAATACAACACAACATGATCCAGCCTAAAAAAAGCATTTACACTCCTCCGTAACAGAGTCAATATTTAAAATTCATTAAGTGGCACTAACATATCTAGATGAAGGATGGATTGTAGACTATTCCATGCCTCTGGTGCACAAGAAGAGAAGGCAGTCTTGCCTAATACTGTGAATGTCCTGGGGACTTTAATAAGTAGCAACCACCTAGCAGACCGGGTATGGTAACTGCTGGTGGTGAAGGAGACCAGACTCCAGGGGTAAAGAGGGAGTTTACCCAAAAGGGCTTTGTAGATGAACACATACAAATGTATCTTTCTGCACATATAAAGTTAGGTCCAACCTACTGTACAATTTGGTACAAGGTGCAATGGTGGGTGAGTGACTTGAAGGATGCATGATTAACAGAGTCCAGTCTCTGTAAGACAGAGGAGGCTGCATGATTAACAGAGTCCAGTCTCTGTAAGACAGAGGAGGCTGCATGATTAACAGAGTCCAGTCTCTGTCAGACAGAGGAGGCTGCATGATTAACAGAGTCCAGTCTCTGTAAGACAGAGGAGGCTGCATGATTAACAGAGTCCAGTCTCTGTAAGACAGAGGAGGCTGCATGATAAACAGAGTCTCTGTAAGACAGAGGAGGCTGCATGATTAACAGAGTCTCTGTAAGACAGAGGAGGCTGCATGATTAACAGAGTCCAGTCTCTGTAAGACAGAGGAGGCTGCATGATTAACAGAGTCTCTGTAAGACAGAGGAGGCTGCATGATAAACAGAGTCTCTGTAAGACAGAGGAGGCTGCATGATAAACAGAGTCTCTGTAAGACAGAGGAGGCTGCATGATAAACAGAGTCTCTGTAAGACAGAGGAGGCTGCATGATAAACAGAGTCTCTGTCAGACAGAGGAGGCTGCATGATAAACAGAGTCTCTGTAAGACAGAGGAGGCTACATGATTAACAGAGTCCAGTCTCTGTAAGACAGAGGAGGCTGCATGATTAACAGAGTCCAGTCTCTGTAAGACAGAGGAGGCTGCATGATTAACAGAGTCCAGTCTCTGTCAGACAGAGGAGGCTGCATGATTAACAGAGTCCAGTCTCTGTAAGACAGAGGAGGCTGCATGATTAACAGAGTCCAGTCTCAGTCAGACAGAGGAGGATGCATGATTAACAGAGTCCAGTCTCTGTCAGACAGAGGAGGCTGCATGATATACAGAGTCTCTGTAAGACAGAGGAGGCTACATGATTAACAGAGTCCAGTCTCTGTAAGACAGAGGAGGCTGCATGATTAACAGAGTCCAGTCTCTGTAAGACAGAGGAGGCTGCATGATTAACAGAGTCCAGTCTCTGTAAGACAGAGGAGGCTGCATGATTAACAGAGTCCAGTCTCTGTAAGACAGAGGAGGCTGCATGATTAACAGAGTCCAGTCTCTGTAAGACAGAGGAGGCTGCATGATTAACAGAGTCCAGTCTCTGTAAGACAGAGGAGGCTGCATGATTAACAGAGTCCAGTCTCTGTAAGACAGAGGAGGCTGCATGATTAACAGAGTCCAGTCTCTGTAAGACAGAGGAGGCTACATGATTAACAGAGTCCAGTCTCTGTAAGACAGAGGAGGCTGCATGATAAACAGAGTCCAGTCTCTGTAAGACAGAGGAGGCTGCATGATAAACAGAGTCTCTGTAAGACAGAGGAGGCTGCATGATTAACAGAGTCCAGTCTCTGTCAGACAGAGGAGGCTGCATGATTAACAGAGTCCAGTCTCTGTAAGACAGAGGAGGCTGCATGATTAACAGAGTCCAGTCTCTGTCAGACAGAGGAGGCTGCATGATTAACAGAGTCCAGTCTCTGTAAGACAGAGGAGGCTGCATGATTAACAGAGTCTCTGTAAGACAGAGGAGGCTGCATGATAAACAGAGTCTCTGTAAGACAGAGGAGGCTGCATGATAAACAGAGTCTCTGTAAGACAGAGGAGGCTGCATGATAAACAGAGTCTCTGTAAGACAGAGGAGGCTGCATGATAAACAGAGTCTCTGTCAGACAGAGGAGGCTGCATGATAAACAGAGTCTCTGTAAGACAGAGGAGGCTACATGATTAACAGAGTCCAGTCTCTGTAAGACAGAGGAGGCTGCATGATAAACAGAGTCCAGTCTCTGTAAGACAGAGGAGGCTGCATGATAAACAGAGTCTCTGTAAGACAGAGGAGGCTGCATGATTAACAGAGTCCAGTCTCTGTCAGACAGAGGAGGCTGCATGATTAACAGAGTCCAGTCTCTGTAAGACAGAGGAGGCTGCATGATTAACAGAGTCCAGTCTCTGTCAGACAGAGGAGGATGCATGATTAACAGAGTCCAGTCTCTGTCAGACAGAGGAGGCTGCATGATAAACAGAGTCTCTGTAAGACGGAGGATGCTGCATGATTAACAGAGTCCAGTCTCTGTAAGACAGAGGAGGCTACATGCATATACAACAAGTCACCATAATCAATTACAGAGAGAAAAGGGGCCTGAACAAGCTTCTTTCTAGCCGTAAGCGGGAAGCAAGCCTTATTAAAAACCCAATTTCAATTTAAGCTTCCTCACAAGATTATCTATGTGAACTTTAAAGGACAACTTGTCATTCAACCATGTACCTAGTTATTTGTAGGATGACACTTTTTCAATGGATAAGCCACCAGATGTGACAATGCTAACGCTCTCTTTCAATGCATAAGCCACCAGATGTGACAATGCTAACGCTCTCTTTCAATGGATAAGCCACCAGATGTGACAATGCTAACGCTCTCTTTCAATGGATAAGCCACCAGATGTGACAATGCTAACGCTCTCTTTCAATGGATAAGCCACCAGATGTGACAATGCTAACGCTCTCTTTCAATGGATAAGCCACCAGATGTGACAATGCTAACGCTCTCTTTCAATGGATAAGCCACCAGATGTGACAATGCTAACGCTCTCTTTCAATGGATAAGCCACCAGATGTGACAATGCTAACGCTCTCTGGTAAAGTTCTAGCTCTGGTAAAGGTCATAAATGTAGTTTTTTGTATATTTTAAGATCAGTTTGAGACCATAAAGGGAGGCCTGCAGTGACTGAAAAGCAGTGTGGAGCTCTTCAACAGCCTGAACCAGAGAAGGAGCACATGAATATATAACTGTATCGTCTGCATATAGATGTAACTTTGCTGGTTGCATCCCATTTCCAAAACCATTGATACAAATGGAGAATAACACAGGAGCTAAAATGGAACCCTGGGACACACATTAATCTCAAGAAAGCTAGACTTGTGATTGTCAGTATATACACATTGTGTTCTGTCAGAAAGATAGCTGCTAAACCAATTTACTGCCCTTCACTGAGACCAATGTTACTGAGTCTAGCTAGCAACAGTTAATGGTCAACTGAATTAAATGTCTTTCATAAATCAACAAACAGAGCAGCACAATGTGGCTTTTTATCGTCCATTAATGATGTAGTTTATCACTGCCATAGCTGTAGTTGTGGTGATGTGCCCCGATCTAAAGCCAGACTGAACCCCGCTCAGTATGTTCTTATCAATGAAGACCTGTTTTAACTGTGAGTTCACTAGGGATTCATAGACTTTGGCCAGGATAGGGAGATAGGAGACAGGACCATAGTTATTAGCATCTGAGGGATCTCCACCCTTTAGCAGTGGGAGGACATACGCTGATTTCCAAATGCTGGGTATGGGATTGGTCAAGAGACTCAAGTTGATAATGTGAGCCACAGGTTCAGTAATATTGCCAGCTGCTATCTTTAAGAGACAGGGATCATTATTACACCACTACATATCTACAATACAAAATGTAAAATACCACCATACAACGATATTACAATGTACGTGTGTGTAGAGTGTGTGTGCTTGCGCCTGTGTGTGAACTTGAAGGCCATCAGAGAAAGGATCTGTTGTAAAACACTTCCACACGCATCCTTTGAAGCGAGTTGGGATTGAGAGAGGATGTGAGTTCAGGTCAGTGAGGCCAGTTTGTCAGGGAAGGTTCTCTGTATAGAGGTCATGGCAATGTGGAGAGGGGGACAAGAGGGGGTGAGTTTGGGGTGAGGAGAGGTGAGGAGGGGGTGTTAAGGGATCAACGACAGCCTGTTAACATCACAGTACTCAGTTGTGTTCGTCCCCATCCTCAAAAGACAAAATCCATCTTTCTTTGCCTCTCTCTCTCTCTCTTTTTCTCTTCCTTTATTCCCTCTTTTAATCCTCCATGAGGACACTGTCCCCTCGCTCTCTCTCTTCTCTTCTTCTTCTTCATGTTGTTCTTTTTTTTTGCTTTGCTCAGCATTTCAGCTTGATGACCTCCCCCATCCCTACTGTCCTTTCTTAACCTTCTCTCTCTGACCTCCGTGGCTACAGTGGAAAGACTCCCATTCTGAAATCATTAACAGACTGAGTTCTCTCTAAAGGACTTTAGGTTTCCTGATGAGTCTGGTTCTGTCTCTCTGTCTGTGCCATCCACATACCCCATGAGGTCACCACTCCCAAAATACAACCCTGTTCCTCATCCCTCACAGCCTTGTCTCTACTCGTGGTGTGTGTGAGTGAGAAAGAGAGAGAGAGAGAGAGAGAGAGCGAGAGAGAGATAGAATGTGTGTGTTTGTGTACATGCGTGTGAGTGTGTGTGTTGGAGAGAGAGAGGGAGAGAGAATGTGTGCATGTGTGTGTGTGTGGGAGAGAGATGATGTCATGGGCTGATGTCAGGTGTCCTCCCCAACCGTACACAGTGAGCCTCTCCTCCTACAGTGCTAATGCTGTAAATCTGGATGCTAGCGGTTTCTTCTGGGGTTGTGACCCAAATATCTTAGTGATGACTTCTCATTTTAATCTAATAACAGAACAGAAAGAAAACCAACCCACCCATTCTGAAAGACCTATTAACCCTCCTAGTCGAGGAACATATATTGTCATTGGATCGTGTGTAACCATAGTGCAGTGCACTGGGTAGTATTCATAAAGCATCAAACGGAAGAAAATGGACTGAAACAGGGAGGGAGGGACATTCTAGATTTTATTTTTATGTTGCGAAACATTTTACTTCAACGTACCCGTATGAACATCACCCAGGACTCATTGACCCACATGCCTGTGTTTATTGCTCATGTAGTTCATGGGTTTTATTCAGGTCCTGTGGTTGTCTCTCCTCTCCCCTCTTCTCCCCTCCTCTCTTCTGGCCTGTCCTCTCCCCTCTTCTCCCCTCCTCTCTTCTGGCCTGTCCTCTTCCCCTCTTCTCCCCTCCTCTCTTCTGGCCTGTCCTCTCCCCTCTTCTCCCCTCCTCTCTTCTGGCCTGTCCTCTCCCCTCTTCTCCCCTCCTCTCTTCTGGCCTGTCCTCTCCCCTCTTCTCCCCTCCTCTCTTCTGGCCTGTCCTCTTCCCCTCTTCTCCCCTCCTCTCTTCTGGCCTGTCCTCTTCCCCTCTTCTCCCCTCCTCTCTTCTGGCCTGTCCTCTCCCCTCTTCTCCCCTCCTCTCTTCTGGCCTGTCCTCTTCCCCTCTTCTCCCCTCCTCTCTTCTGGCCTGTCCTCTTCCCCTCTTTCATGAGCTCAGCAGCATGTGAACACCTGCTATTTTAAATGGCACACAAGTTGTAGCGCAGGATGGGGTGTAAATCACTAGAGTCATTGAGTGTGTGTGTGGCTCTGTGTGTCTGTGTGTGTGTAAGTTTGTGTGTGTGTGTGTGTGTATATGTGTGTTTTTGTGTTTTTGTGTGTGTTTGTGTGTGTGTGTGTGTGTGTATGAGTATGTGTGTGTATGAGTGTGTGTGTGTATGAGTATGTGTGTGTGTGTGTGTGTGTGTGTGTGTGTGTGTGTGTGTGTGTGTGTGTGTGTGTGTGTGTGTGTGTGTGTGTGTGTGTGCGTGTGTGTGTGTGTGTGTGTACTTGTCTTGCACCCACCGCTCCCCTGGCCCTGACGCCTAAACTCTGCTCAGAGAAAAGGAGGGAAAAATAGAACATGCCCTCAACTTCCAGGAATTCCTCTCTTCTCCTCCCTGCTTTCTTCCCCTCCCAGTCTTTATTTAAGCCCTACCCAAACCAAGGCCGAGCCATCAAACACCTCAGCAATACTATGCTAAGTGCATGTGTGTTCTGCAATCCACACAGCCAAGGGCTATGGAGCTAGACCCTATAGGTGCTTTCTCAGCTATGCAGCTCAAGCACAGCACCCCATACGGCTAAGGTTTGTATCCAGGGTAAGTGTTCCTCATAGAGTACTCTAGTCCCAGGCTTCACGTTAGGCCCAAGTGATGACCGTACGAACTTCATTCACATCTGTGTCTGGCAAACGTCAAACCCTGACAGGGCATATTTACATATCCTTTTGAGGGCAGAGGGTTAATTCATCCCCTTTCCTCTTTAAGTGTGTGAATGTCAACTCCCTCATAGCTCATGTGGCACATCTTTAGAGAAATCAGCATCAGCTGGTGTCACACACACACACACACACACACACACACACACACACACACACACACACACACACACACACACACACACACACACACACACACACACACTCCTTTGACCACAGAAAATCAGTTTCTCTTTGAGGAGTTGATCAAAAGCACTTACATCTTCAAATGGAGATTTCTCTTCTTCTGTGCCTTCCTTTCTTCAGTACAGCCCCTCACTGCAGGGCTTCAAACTAACAGACCACCTGGCCTTGTGTTGCAGTGTATAACAGACAATGAGCTGGAGATGAGAGAGGTGGAGGTAGCTGTTGATGGGGCTGATCTGAATGGCTCCTTGGATGGTGTTCCCAGGCCAGTGTGTGTGTGAATATGCACGTTGGTGTGTGTGTGTGTATGCATGTATTGTGTGTGTGTGTGTGTGTCTAGGGAGTAGCAGCCCTCAAATACAGCCTTAAATCCCCTAGTCAATTGCAGAGTGATTAAGTGATGATTCTAGTCAGAGCCCTCTGACTCCAGCCCCCTGGTCCTAGACCTGCTCCTGCTGCTATCCCGTTGTCTGCCTGGACTCTTTCACACATGGGGTCTCAGTATCTGACACAATGCACTGGCATACCCCTCTATTGTTACCCCTCCCTGTACCTTCACCCCCACGACCTCCAAATGTGCCCCCTCCTAAAGAAGCCCCCAGGCCAGGACGGATCCTAAATGGAATCGTAGCTACTACCCCCTTCCCCCGTAGGGAACGGTGCCAATCACTCTCTCTCCTTCTGTAGCCTCTTTGATTTACTTCACTATTCTTTTTAGCTCCTAGTGGAGCAAAGGACTTCAACAGTGCATTTACCGCTAACTCTGTTCTGGGGCAGTTTTCTTCATCTTCATTCCAGGTGATTCCTGTCTTCTTCATCTCCTCTTTATTGGCCCCTCTCTGTCTTCTGTAACCTCACTTATGTCCCATTGCATATAGCCTCGTTATTGTTATGTCATTTTCTAGTGTTACATATTTTTTGTATTTATTTATTATTATATATATTTTTTCACTTTAGTTTATTTAGTAAATATTTCTATTACTGCATTGTTAAATCTATTTCTTGAACTGCATTGTTAGTTAAGGGCTTGTAAGTAAGCATTTCACAGTAAGGTGTAACCTGTTGTATTCGGCGCATGTGACAAATATAATGTGATTTGATTTTGTCCTGCTTTTAGCCTAGCACCCTAGCCACTGATGAATACACAGTTTGTGAGAAACTAAAGAGGTGGGTTTGTGTCTGAAACTGAGTCAACGGGCATTAACTGTATTCATTAACGACCATTAAAAACAGATTGTTGCTACTCCTCATGCAACTCAGCCACTGTAGCTCATTAAACAGGCAACAGAGGCTTTTAGTAATTAACTGGGTTTAACTGGGTTCCCATTGCCAGCCATTGTAATGTTTACCCTGCCCTCCTTCCCTCAGAAGGCCCCGGGGGTCCCGGTGTGGTCGCTGAGATGATGGTGATGTAATGTTTTGGTTTACCTGCCGGAAGGAAGCAGGAAGTGATTCCAAAAATTAAATGAAGTGTGATATGAAAACAGGAAGCAGCCATGAGTAAGAGTAAAATAAACAGAATTTGGACCAACAAAACTCCCCAAACGCCGTGCGGTAATGACCAGGGGACTTCATTAAAGTTGTGTTTTGATTAAACAAAGGATAACACAACACGTTGGTGAATTAGTGGATTACTTCAGAGATTACATGACTTTCATGAGGTAATTGTGCTTGGTTAAGGCAATTAACCCACTGTAATGTAAGATAAGGGGAGAAAAATCTAAATTCTGAAAATAGTACACCTACTGTACAACACTGTACACTGCAAAATAGCACACATCTGTATTTTACACCCGTTAAAATTATTTTGAGAAACTGCTTAGGTCAGTCTTAAACTGATGATCTACGTGCCAGATGTGGCCCTTGAACCGATTGAATGTGTCCGTGATTGTCTTAGATTACCTAATGGTTTTCAGGCCCACCAGAAAAGCCTCTTAAGAAGTGAAAACCAGAAAATCCAATTCCCTGGCTCTATCATTCTTGTTTTATTCCCCTATCATTTCACACTAAGTTAACAACTTTTAATGGTGCCCATAACAAAATAATGCTCCCTTTTAATTTCTACATTTCTATTTTCCCCTCAGTCGATTCAATCCTCTGGTCTAGTTCTGTCTGCGCTGTCAGGTTCAAAGATGACCCTTCAGAGTGAGCCGCCATGACATCCAGTGGCAGTCTTTCAAATCACCTCTGGTGCCGACATAAAGATACTATTCATCTATTCATGGCTGTTC
The DNA here is from genome assembly GCF_057628025.1 of Oncorhynchus mykiss. Lineage (NCBI taxonomy): Eukaryota > Metazoa > Chordata > Actinopteri > Salmoniformes > Salmonidae > Oncorhynchus > Oncorhynchus mykiss. Next base: position 66,998,276 of record NC_143034.1, on the reverse strand, counting down.
TGTTCCCAGTGTAGCAAATATAACTACCTTACTGTCCCGAAACAACAGAGGCAGTGTTAGCTGTGTTAGCCTTTTGTTGTTTTTGTGCCAATGGGCTAAGTGTTCATTTCAGCTTCGCCTTCACTGGAGACCTCAGAACGAAATGGCGATGGGTGTTTACGAGAGAGAGAGAGCGAGAGAGAGAAAAAGAGAGAAAAAAACTGTCTTTCTCAGGGAAAATAAGGACAAACATGTTTTCATCACATAACCATTGTACCCAGCTATCTATTGTTAACAGTAAGTAAACTAGGTGTCAGGTGTAGAACAGATATTTATCCGATATGTGTTAGGTAAGAGAGTAGATAAGACGTACTGTACTGTCCGTTGTCTACTTTACATACTGAAAGTGCATTCACTGCCGCTGCCCCCAAACTCTGGAACTCTGTCCTCCAACCACCCGCAACTCTGACTCACCACCTTCACAACAGATTACAAACCCACCTGTTCTGTCTGGCTTTCCCCTCATCTTAGCTCAGCTCTCACTCAGCTCTAGCTTAAACTATGTTAAGTAGCGTTGATTTCTTTATATTGTATGGTTTTATCCTTGTTTTGTTTTTTACTCTCTTGCTGTACAGTGCCCTTGGGTTTCATGACAGGCACTTTAAATCCCACGTATTATTATTAGAGATTAATGTCAATGAAGAAAGTGCCCGATAGAGAGAAGAGCAGAGGAGAAGGTACAGTGTCAAGGGGTAATAAGGATGAAGCTAGAAGGTACACTTACCACTGGCTAAATCTACTCAAAATCGAATCAAATCAAATGTTATTTGTCACTGGCACCGAATACAACAGGTATACAGGGGGTACCGGTACAGAGTCAATGTGGAGGCTATATACAGGGGGTACCGGTACAGAGTCAATGTGGAGACCTTACAGTGAAATGCTTACTTACAAGCCCTTATTAACCAACAATGCAGTTTTAAGAAAAATAACCAAAAAAAGTAAGAAATAAAAGTAAGAAATAATTAAAGAGCAGAAGTAAAATAACAATGTGGAGGCTATATACAGGGGGTACCGGTACAGAGTCAAAGTGGAGACTATATACAGGGGGTACCGGTACAGAGTCAATGTGGAGGCTATATACAGGGGTACCGGTACAGAGTCAATGTGGAGGCTATATACAGGGGGTACCGGTACAGAGTCAATGTGGAGGCTATATACAGGGGGTACCGGTACAGAGTCAATGTGGAGGCTATATACAGGGGGTACCGGTACAGAGTCAATGTGGAGGCTATATACAGGGGGTACCGGTACAGAGTCAATGTGGAGTCTATATACAGGGGGTACCGGTACAGAGTCAATGTAGAGGCTATATACAGGGGGTACCGGTACAGAGTCAATGTGGAGGCTATATACAGGGGGTACCGGTACAGAGTCAATGTGGAGGCTATATACAGGGGGTACCGGTACAGAGTCAATGTGGAGTCTATATACAGGGGGTACCGGTACAGAGTCAATGTGGAGTCTATATACAGGGGGTACCGGTACAGAGTCAATGTGGAGGCTATATACAGGGGGTACCGGTACAGAGTCAATGTAGAGGCTATATACAGGGGGTACCGGTACAGAGTCAATGTGGAGTCTATATACAGGGGGTACCGGTACAGAGTCAATGTGGAGGCTATATACAGGGGGTACCGGTACAGAGTCAATGTGGAGGCTATATACAGGGGGTACCGGTACAGAGTCAATGTGGAGGCTATATACAGGGGGTACCGGTACAGAGTCAATGTAGAGGCTATATACAGGGGGTACCGGTACAGAGTCAATGTGGAGTCTATATACAGGGGGTACCGGTACAGAGTCAATGTGGAGGCTATATACAGGGGGTACCGGTACAGAGTCAATGTGGAGGCTATATACAGGGGGTACCGGTACAGAGTCAATGTGGAGGCTATATACAGGGGGTACCGGTACAGAGTCAATGTAGAGGCTATATACAGGGGGTACCGGTACACAGTCAATGTAGAGGCTATATACAGGGGGTACCGGTACACAGTCAATGTGGAGGCTATATACAGGGGGTACCGGTACAGAGTCAATGTGGAGGCTATATACAGGGGGTACCGGTACAGAGTCAATGTGGAGGCTATATACAGGGGGTACCGGTACAGAGTCAATGTGGAGTCTATATACAGGGGGTACCGGTACAGAGTCAATGTAGAGGCTATATACAGGGGGTACCGGTACAGAGTCAATGTGGAGGCTATATACAGGGGGTACCGGTACAGAGTCAATGTGGAGGCTATATACAGGGGGTACCGGTACAGAGTCAATGTGGAGGCTATATACAGGGGGTACCGGTACAGAGTCAATGTGGAGGCTATATACAGGGGGTACCGGTACAGAGTCAAAGTGGAGACTATATACAGGGGGTACCGGTACAGAGTCAAAGTGGAGACTATCTACAGGGGGTACCGGTACAGAGTCAATGTAGAGGCTATATACAGGGGGTACCGGTACAGAGTCAATGTAGAGGCTATATACAGGGAGTACCGGTACAGAGTCAATGTGGAGTCTATATACAGGGGGTACCGGTACAGAGTCAATGTGGAGGCTATATACAGGGGGTACCGGTACAGAGTCAATGTGGAGGCTATATACAGGGGGTACCGGTACAGAGTCAATGTGGAGGCTATATACAGGGGGTACCGGTACAGAGTCAAAGTGGAGACTATATACAGGGGGTACCGGTACAGAGTCAATGTAGAGGCTATATACAGGGGGTACCGGTACAGAGTCAATGTGGAGGCTATATACAGGGGGTACCGGTACAGAGTCAATGTGGAGGCTATATACAGGGGGTACCGGTACAGAGTCAATGTGGAGGCTATATACAGGGGGTACCGGTACAGAGTCAATGTGGAGGCTATATACAGGGGGTACCGGTACAGAGTCAATGTGGAGGCTATATACAGGGGGTACCGGTACAGAGTCAATGTGGAGGCTATATACAGGGGGTACCGGTACAGAGTCAATGTACCGGTTAGTTGAGGTAATTGAGGAAATATGAACATGAAGGTAGAGTTATTAAAGTGATTATGCATAGATATTAACAGAGAGCAATAGCAGCGTAAAAGTGTATGGGGGGTGGCAATAAAAATAGTCTAGCCATTTGATTAGATGTTCAGGAGTCTTATGGCTTGGGGGAAGAAGCTGTTTAGAAACCTCTTGGACCTAGACTTGGCACTCAGGTATCACTTGCTGTGCGGTAGCAGAGAGAACAGTCTATGACTAGGGTGGCTGGAGGCTTTGACAGTTTTTAGGTTCTTCCTCTGACACCGCCTGGTATAGAGATCCTGGGTGGCAGGAAGCTTGGCCTCGGTGATGTACTGGGCCGTACGCACTACCCTCTGTGGTACCTTGCGGTCAGAGGCCGAGCAGTTGCCATACCAGGCATTGATGCAACCAGTCAGGAGGGTCTCGATGGAGCAGCTGTAGAACCTTTTGAGGATCTGAGGACCAATGCCAAATGTTTTGTCTCCTGAGGGGAACAGGTTTTGTTGTGCCCTCTTCACGACTGTCTTGGTGGGCTTGGACCATGTTATTTTGTTGGTGATGTGGACGCCAAGGAACTTGAAGCTCTCAACCTGCTCCACTACATCCTCGTCTATGAGAAAGGGGGCGTGCTCGGTCCTCCTTTTCCTGTAGTCCACAATATTCTCCTTTGTCTTGATCACGTTGAGGCAGAGGTTGTTGTACTGGCACCACGCGGGCAGGTCTCTGACCTCCTCCCTGTAGGCTGTCTCGTCGTTGTCGGTGATCAGGCCTACTACCACTGTTGGGTCATCAACAAACTTAATGATGGTATTGGAGTCATGCCTAGCCTTGCAGTCATGAGTGAACAGGGAGACCCCTGTGTTGAGGATCAGCATGGCAGATGTTTTGTTACCTACCCTTACCACCTGGGGTTGGCCCGTCAGGAAGTACAGGATCCAGTTGCAGAGGGAGGTGTTTAGTCCCAGGGTCCTGAGCTTAGTGATGAGCTTTGAGGGCACTATGGTGTTGAACACTGAGCTGTAGTCAATGAATATCATTCTCACATAGGTGTTTCTTTTGTCTAGGTGGGAAAGGGTAGTGTGGAGTGCAATAGAGATTGCATCATCTGTGGATCTGTTTGGGCGGTATGCAAATTGGAGTGGTTCTCGGGTTTCTGGGATAATGGTGTTAATGTGAGCCATGACCAGCCTTTCAAAGCACTTCATGGCTACAGACGTGAGTGCTACAAGTTGGTTAGTCATTTAGGCAGGTTGCCTTTGTGTTCTTTGGCACAAGGACTATGGTGGTCTGCTTGGAACATGTAGGTATTACAGACTCAGACAGGGAGAAGTTGAAAATGTCAGTGAAGACATTGACACTTGGTCAGCGCATGTTGGGAGGACACGTCCTGGTAATCCATCTGGCCCTGCGGCCTTGTGAATGTTGACCTGTTTAAAGGTCTTACCCACATCGGCTGCGGAGAGCGTGATCACACAGTCATCTGGAACAAACTATCTCAAAAACAAGTAGTAGCCTATTGCAGCGACGTCTGCAAGGAAGCTATGCTTATAATAATTGGAAGCTTGATAACATTGTTTTTCGCTAAAATCTTGTAACCTTTAAATACTGTTAGGAGAAACAGTCCTTTTTCCCAATTCAGCGTTACACAACTGAGTATCTTCATTGCAATTTTACTACAAACAATTCTACAAATTATGAAACAAGCGAATTCCAGCAAATGTTATTTCCTCAGAGAATAGAAATGGACTACTATATATAGTATTGCTTTGTTTTAGGATCGTTTTGAGTGTAGACTTTGGTAATGCAGACAATACTAACGGGGAAGATTGAGAATCATTGGAAAACTTCTAGCTAATGCTAATGCTAAACCTCATGGCTGCCATGGCAAGAAATATGTTAGCAATGGAATAAAGGCTCTTCACAGATTATGTCACTTCTGGTCTGCAGACAACATCCCGAAGGTATGTGATACAGTGAGATGTAAAATGAAATGTAATGAACTGATGTGAAATAATGAAGATTGGGTGGACTTTCCCTTTAAGGCTGTGTGTGTGGGGCAATAGAATGATGCATGTGACACAGCTACAAGTCGAGGGAGGTAGAGGATTTTTGGTGGGGGTGGACAGGTGTGTGTGAGGGTGGTACCTTATGCAGTCATGCAGGTTAAATAAGGGCGGGTAGGTAGGTATATAGGTAGGTAGGTGGGTAGATGGGTAGGTACGTATATAGGTAGGAGGTAGGTGGGTAGATAGGTTGGTAGTTAGAAGTGGAGGCTGGTGACTTGAAACATTGAGGAGGATGGGAGACCAGCGATATACAGTTGTATACAAGTCGGAAGTTTACATACACTTAGGTTGGAGTCATTAAAACTAGCTTTTCAACCACTCCACAAATTTCTTGTTAACAAACTATAGTTTTAGCAAGTCGGTTAGGACATATACTTTGTGCATGACACAAGTAATATTTCCAACAGTTGTTTACAGACAGATTATTTGACTGATGATTCACTGTATCACAATTCCAGTGGGTCAGAAGTTTACATACACTAAATCGACTGTGCCTTTAAACAGCTTGGAAAAATCCAGAAAATGATGTCATGGCTTTAGAAGCTTCTGATAGGCTAATTGACATCAGTTGAGTCAATTGGAGGTGTACCTATGGATGTATTTCAAAGCCTACCTTCAAATTCAGTTCCTCTTTGCTTGACATCATGGGAAAATCAAAAGAAATTAGCCGAGACCTCAGAAAAGAAATTGTAGACCTCCACAAGTCTGGTTCATCCTTTGGAGCAATTTCCAAACTCCTGAAGGTACCACATTCATCTGTACAAACAATAGTATGCAAGTGTTAACACCATGGGACCACACAGCCGTCAAACCGCTCAGGAAGGAGATGCGTTCTGTCTCCTAGAGATTAATGTACTTTGGTGCTAAAAGTGCAAATCAATCCCAGAACAACAGCAAAGGACCTTGTGAAGATGCTGGAGGAGACAGGTACAAAAGTATCTATATCCACAGTACAACAAGTCCTATATCAACATAACCTGAAAGACCGCTCAGCAAGGAAGAAGCCACTGCTCTAAAACCACCCTAATGAAGCCAGACTACGGTTTGCAACTGCACATGGGACAAAGACCATACTTTTTGGAGAAATGTCCTCTGGTCTGATGAAACAAAAATAGAACTGTTTGGCCATAATGACCATCGTTACTTTTAGAGGAAAAAGGGAGAGGCTTGCAAGCCGAAGATCCCCATCCCAACCGTGAAGCACGGGGGTGGTAGCATCATGTTGTGGGGATGCTTTGCTGCAGGAGGGACTGGTGCACTTCACCGAATATATGACATCACGATAAAGGAATATTATGTGGATATATTGAAGCAACATCTCAAGACATCAGTCAGGAAGTTAAAGCTTGGTCGCAAATGGGTCTTCCATATGAACAATGACTCCAAGCATACTTCCAAAATTGTATCAAAATGGCTTAAGGACAACAAAGACAAGGTATTGGAGTGGCCATCACAAAGCCCTGACCTCAATCCTGAAAAATATTGTGCGAGCAAGGAGGCCTACCCACCCACCTGACTCAGTTACACCAGCTCTGTCAGGAGGAATGGGCCAAAATTCACCCAACTTATTGTGGGAAGCTTGTGGAAGGCTACCCGAAACGTTTGACCCATGTTAAACAATTTCAAGGCATTGCTACCAAATACTAATTGAGTGTATGTAAACTTCTGACCCACTGGGAATGTGATTAAATAAATACAAGCTGAAATAAATCATTCTCTCTACTATTATTCTGACATTTCACATTCTTAAAATAAAGTGGTGATCCTAACTGACCTAAGACAGGGAATATTTACTAGAATTAAATGTCAGGAATTGTGAAAAAGTGAGTTTAAATGTATTTGGCTAAGGTGTATGTAAACTTCTGATCTCAACTGTAGCTGCGGAACGCACGGAGACTTCAAAGATTGTTTAAAAGATCATCAAAGACAATGATTTGACGCTAAAGCATTTAATAATGACAGTGCTATGGAGAATTGGAATGAGAAGGCTACTTACAGTGCTGAGAAGGGATCACTGCAGGTATTGGATGAGGGTATGAGGCATGGGTTGAGGCTTCAGTGTAGGACATGCTCATCATGGATGGATAGTGTTGGAGAAGAGCTCTTTTATTGACATTTTATTTAACCTTTAACCCGGGGGCGGGGGCTGGGATTTAAAAACAAATGTATTAAATAAAAAGATAGGACACAACACACACCACGACAAGGGAGACAACACAACACTACACCAAGAGAGACCTTAGACAACAATATAGCATGGCAGCAACACATGACAACTCAGCATGGTAGCAACACAACACTACACCACGACAAGGGAGACAACACAACACTACACCAAGAGAGACCTTAGACAACACACACCACGACAAGGGAGACAACACAACACTACACCAAGAGAGACCTTAGACAACACACACCACGACAAGGGAGACAACACAACACTACACCAAGAGAGACCTTAGACAACACACACCCCGACAAGGGAGACAACACAACACTACACCAAGAGAGACCTTAGACAACACACACCACGACAAGGGAGACAACACAACACTACACCAAGAGAGACCTTAGACAACACACACCACGACAAGGGAGACAACACAACACTACACCAAGAGAGACCTTAGACAACACACACCACGACAAGGGAGACAACACAACACTACACCAAGAGAGACCTTAGACAACACACATCACGACAAGGGAGACAACACAACACTACACCAAGAGAGACCTTAGACAACACACATCACGACAAGGGAGACAACACAACACTACACCAAGAGAGACCTTAGACAACACACATCACGACAAGGGAGACAACACAACACTACACCAAGAGAGACCTTAGACAACACACATCACGACAAGGGAGACAACACAACACTACACCAAGAGAGACCTTAGACAACACACATCACGACAAGGGAGACAACACAACACTACACCAAGAGAGACCTTAGACAACACACATCACGACAAGGGAGACAACACAACACTACACCAAGAGAGACCTTAGACAACACACATCACGACAAGGGAGACAACACAACACTACACCAAGAGAGACCTTAGACAACACACATCACGACAAGGGAGACAACACAACACTACATTAAGTGAGACCTTAGACAACAATATAGCATGGCAGCAACACATGACAACTCAGCATGGTAGCAACACAACACTACACCAAGAGAGACCTTAGACAACAATATAGCATGGCAGCAACACATGACAACTCAGCATGGTAGCAACACAACACTACACCAAGAGAGACCTTAGACAACAATATAGCATGGCAGCAACACATGACAACTCTGCATGGTAGCAACACAACATGACAACAACATGGTAGCAACACAACATGGTAGCAGCACAACATGGTAGCATCACAAAACAAGGTACAGACATTATTGGGCACAGACATCAGCACAGAGGGCAAGAAAGTAGAGACAACAATACATCACTCAAAGCTTCCACTGAGGGCAGGACTGGTGTTTACTGGGAAGAAAAAAAACAATATCAAAAGACGAATGAGTTAGTCCAAGCAAGGAGTAAAATCATTGATGTGTAATAATGTGATTGTGTTTGTGTATGTGATTAAATCTACATATAGTAATGAGAGAAAATGTACAGGTCTACTCGCAGTGCTTGGAGTGGAAACATTTAATGTGCCAGTGGATGAGAGGGCACATGAGTCATGGCTTCAGGTCATGTCAGGAGAGAGCTGACACTGGTAGTGGAGTGGTCACCACCTCTTAATCAGGGAACAGGAGAGACTTAGCTGTAAATACACATAGAGGCTACAGTGCATTCCATTACAGCAGCGCCATTTGGGTAACAAGCTTCTCCGTTAAGTTAAACTCATCTCAGAATTCACAAAGTCAAACACAGACCGCGCATTTCGCCCACTTGACACATCAAAATAGCCCAACAAACGTTCCTGAATAAAATCTTGATAATCCACATGCCCGACGATAACTAACAACTACAAGCAGACTTGTGGCACCATAGGTCCCAGAATGGTGGGAAAATTGTTTCCCAGTGGGGCCCAGAGTTTCCTGGTAACCTAACCAGGAAAACTCCGGACCCTATAGTGTATGACCGTGATTAATCAGTTGTAAAAAGGTTTTATACCGGCTAAGATGGGACCAGTTTTTCTAATCCAGTCACATGGTTTTTAAGAATTCCTGGAAAAAACTCCTGGCCCTGGGGAGGATGAAAACTGTCAAACTGCAGCAACCTTATACTTGTTGGTATAAATTATATTTAGATTAGATTAGGAGGGGGATTTCCTCTACCCAGACACAGAGACAACTGATAGACAATAGAACTAAAGGATGAGCTTGCTTTATGCATGTTTGCATCATGCAGGCCCATACAACTGCAGGCCAAATAGAAAATTGACTCACAGTCTATGTCATCACTATTAAGTTAATTGATTAAATCCAGCTCATCATTTTGGATTGAATGGTACAGGTAGCCTAGCCAGCCCAAGTTTGAATATAAATCAAATTGGATCACATTCACATTTTCTCCTGACAAACAAATGGACTATAAATACCTAACGTTACCTATATGTTTTAATCATCTTGTTTTCATCCCATACAGCATGTCAGATCTCTAATGTTTAGGTGTAGCCTAAATCTACACTACCGTTCAAATGTTTGGGGTCAGTTAGAAATCTCCTTGTTTTTGAAAGAAAAACATTTTTTTTCCCCATTAATGTAACATCAAATTGATCAGAAATACAGGGAAGACATTGTTAATGTTGTAAATAGTATACATTTTTTATTTTATTTCACCTTTATTTAACCAGGTAGGCCCGTTGAGAACACCTTTATTTAACCAGGTAGGCCCGTTGAGAACACCTTTATTTAACCAGGTAGGCCAGTTGAGAACACCTTTATTTAACCAGGTAGGCCAGTTGAGAACACCTTTATTTAACCAGGTAGGCCAGTTGAGAACACCTTTATTTAACCAGGTAGGACAGTTGAGAACACCTTTATTTAACCAGGTAGGCCAGTTGAGAACACCTTTATTTAACCAGGTAGGCTAGTTGAGAACACCTTTATTTAACCAGGTAGGCCAGTTGAGAACACCTTTATTTAACCAGGTAGGCCAGTTGAGAACACCTTTATTTAACCAGGTAGGCCAGTTGAGAACACCTTTATTTAACCAGGTAGGCCAGTTGAGAACACCTTTATGTAACCAGGTAGGCCAGTTGAGAACACCTTTATTTAACCAGGTAGGCCAGTTGAGAACACCTTTATTTAACCAGGTAGGACAGTTGAGAACACCTTTATTTAACCAGGTAGGCCAGTTGAGAACACCTTTATTTAACCAGGTAGGCTAGTTGAGAACACCTTTATTTAACCAGGTAGGCCAGTTGAGAACACCTTTATTTAACCAGGTAGGCCAGTTGAGAACACCTTTATTTAACCAGGTAGGCTAGTTGAGAACACCTTTATTTAACCAGGTAGGCTAGTTGAGAACACCTTTATTTAACCAGGTAGGCTAGTTGAGAACACCTTTATTTAACCAGGTAGGCTAGTTGAGAACACCTTTATTTAACCAGGTAGGCCAGTTGAGAACACCTTTATTTAACCAGGTAGGCTAGTTGAGAACACCTTTATTTAACCAGGTAGGCTAGTTGAGAACACCTTTATTTAACCAGGTAGGCTAGTTGAGAACACCTTTATTTAACCAGGTAGGCCAGTTGAGAACACCTTTATTTAACCAGCTAGGCTAGTTGAGAACACCTTTATTTAACCAGGTAGGCTAGTTGAGAACACCTTTATTTAACCAGGTAGGCTAGTTGAGAACACCTTTATTTAACCAGGTAGGCCAGTTGAGAACACCTTTATTTAACCAGGTAGGCTAGTTGAGAACACCTTTATTTAACCAGGTAGGCCAGTTGAGAACACCTTTATTTAACCAGGTAGGCCAGTTGAGAACACCTTTATTTAACCAGGTAGGCCAGTTGAGAACACCTTTATTTAACCAGGTAGGCCAGTTGAGAACAAGTTCTCATTTACAAATGCGACCTGGCCAAGATAAAGCAAAGCGACACAAATAACAGAGTTACACAAGGAATAAACAAACATACAGCCAATAATACAATAGAAAAATATACAGTGAGTGCAAATGAGGTAGGATAAGGGAGGTAAGGCGATAAATAGGCCATATTGGCAAAAGATTTACAATATAGCAAATGACTATTGTAGTTGGAAACGGCAGATTTTTTTATGGAATATGTACATAGGCGTACAGAGGCCCATTATCAGCCACCATCACTCCTGAGTTCCTCTGTACAGTGTCTGTGTTCTTTTGCCCATCTTAATCTTGTATTTTTATTGTCCAGTCTGAGATATGTCTTTTTCTTTTTTCAACTCTGCCTAGAAGGCCATTATCCTGGAGTCGCCATTTCACTGTTGACGTTGAGACTGGTGTTTTACGGGTACTATTTAATGAAGCTGCCAGTTGAGGACTTGTGAGGCATCTGTTTCTCAAACTAGACACTCTAATGTACTTGTCCTCTTGCTCAATTGTGCACAGGGGCCTCCCACTCATCTTTCTATTCTGGTTAGTGCCAGTTTGTGCTGTTCTGTGAATGGAGTTGTTACGCATGCCTCTATGAAGAGGGAACGCAAGACCCTGCTACAACTCAACTCCCCGTGAAGGGAAAGCGATATGGGACTGTAGGTGCGAGTAAGGATGACAAAGGCAGAGTGTGGTACCGTTTATAAGGAATTTATTCCGTCACACATATGGGGAAAAGGGTCTGGACAGAACCAAAGCAAAGAAAGTACATTTCAAAGCCCCCTCTCCTACCTACCCACTACTTACCTAATTTGCACCACCTGGTACCCTAACCAAAATACAGGGGGTGGTCCACCCAGGTCTTACCTAGTGTGTATAGACAATGAATATACTACGGGTTATGTATGCCCGCGGGCCTCTTGCCTAAGCACTCCCTAGGTGCCTTCCCCTTCCCCCTGGGAACAAATGAAACATAATATTATTAACAATTCCACAAACACACTGAGAAACACAGGACATCAAATAGGCTCTGACTGAGCAACAAACTCACACAGAACATACCAAAGCTGCTCCCATCTTCAACTAACATAGTACATAACAACTGCCTGAGAAACAACCAACATATGCTATAACCATCAGCCATCAGCCTCCTCTCTCAGCAATCCCCCCTCTCTCAGCAATCCCCCCCCCTCTCTCAGCAATCCCCCCCCCTCTCTCAGCAATCCCCCCCCCTCTCTCAGCAATCCCCCCCCTCTCTCAGCAATCCCCCCCCTCTCTCCTCTCCCTCCTGAACAACAGAATACTGGCTTTTATAACTGGAGAAGGAGTCTAATGGGATACAACTGTAACTTGACGAGGGGGCGGGGTCAGCTCCAATTAGCCGTGGAGTCGACCAATCAGCTGCCTGGGGGATTTCAGGAAGCCATCTCCTGAAACACACACACAAATACACAAACTACAACACAGAAACTGGGGAACGTAACAGGAGTAGTACACAGCGTTGTACGAGATCTTCAGTTTCTTGGCAATTTCTCACATGGAATAGCCTTCATTTTTCAGAACAAGAATAGATTGATGAGTTTCAGAAGCAAGGTCTTTGTTTCTGGACATTTTAAGCCTGTAATCGAACCCACAAATGCTGATGCTCCAGATACTCAACTAGCCTAAAGAAGGCAAGTTTTATTGCTTCTTTAAGCAGAACAACAGTTTTCAGCTGTGCTAACATAACTGCAAAAGGGTTTCCCAATGATCAATTAGCCTTTTAAAATAATAAACTTGGATTAGCTAACACAACGTGCCACTGGAACACAGGAGTGTCATGGCTGCTGATAATGGGCCTCCGTGCGCCTATGTAGATGTTCCATTAAAAATCTGCCGTTTCCAGTTGCAATAGTAATTTACAACATTAACAATGTCTACACTGTATTTCTGATCAGTTTGATTTTATTTTAATGAACAAAAACTGTGCTTTTCTTTCAAAAACAAGAACATTTCTAAGTGACCCCAATCTTTTGAATGGTAGTGTATATAAAGAGTTTTTGCCTGTGTCTGTCCGGAGAGATGAATAAATACTGGAGAAAAGTGGAAAGCCTACTTGAGCGTGGGCGAACATATCTTTTTAATCTCACTTTTAACGGATGATGCGATGGAAACCATCAAATCATTCTGAATTGATTTCGACATCCCAGAGAAGACAGTAGAATCTTCCATATGCTCAGCAAGTAAAGCATCATAAAGTGCTCTTACCCCTGCAAGCTCCTTGTAGTTGCCCTTGTTAGCGGAACTTTCCCTCTCATCGTGCCCCCTTGCTTCATCCCGCAACGAGCCATTATTTACAATGTGCCCCCTAAAAGCCAACTCTTACATGTCAAAAAATGTAGTATGCCTGTTTCTTCTTACTTTCTGTTTGAATACGCAGACTTTCGTCCATTACATGATCAATGCAGCTTTTTCCCAGAAGCTTGAATCTGATATGGGCAATGAAAGGGGTTCTTCAACAAAAAATCCACTACATTGTTCTTAGCATCAGCTAGCTGTTCTGGCGGAGAAAACTGCACTCTGGAAGATAGCTATCTAAACCCATAAAAAAAAAGATATGTCCCTTTTTCAGGACCCTGTCTTTCAAAGATAATTCATAAAAATCCAAATAACTTCACAGATCTTCATTGTAAAGGGTTTAATGCAACTGCTGTGTCAGATTTAAAAAAACTTTACGGAAAAAGCATAATCTGAGAACGGCGCTCAGAACCCAAAACAGCCAGAGGAATATCCGCCATTTTGGAGTCAACAGAAGTTAGAAACAACACCATAAATATTCACTTACCTTTGATGATCTTCATCAGAAAGCACTCCCAGGAATCTCAGTTCGACAATAAATGACTGATTTGTTCCGTAAAGTTCCATAAAGTCCGTCATTTATGTCCAAATATCCACTTGTTGTTAGCGTGTTCAGCCCAGTAATCCATCTTCATGAGGCGCAAGCATTTCGTCTAAACAAACAAAAACTCAAAAAGTTCCGTTACAGGTCGTAGAAACAAGCCAAACGATGTCTGGAATCTATCTTTAGGATGTTTTTAACATAAAACATCAATAATGTTCCAACCGCAGAATTCCATTGTCTGAAGAAAAGCACTGGAATGAGAGGTAACTCTGTCGGGAGCGAGCGTTTTGAGACCAAGGCACTCTGTCAGACCACTGACTCAAGAGGTCTCATGAGCCCCTCCTTTATAGTAGAATCCTCATTCAAGTTTCTAAAGATGGTTGACATCTAGTGGAAGCCGTATGAAGTGCAACTTTATCCATATCTCAATGTGTATTCGGTAGGCTAAGCTTTGAAAACTATAAACCTCAGATGTCCCACTTCCTGGTTGGATTTTTCTCAGGTTTTCGCCTGCCATATGAGTTATGTTATACTCACAGACATCATTCAAACAGTTTTAGAAACTTCACGGTGATTTCTATCCAATACTACTAATAATATGCATATATTAGCATCTGGGACAGAGTAGGAGGCAGTTCACTCTGGGCACGCTATTCATCCAAAAGTGAAAATGCTGCTGTTTCCCATGCTTGTTCAATTAACCATAAACATTTAATGAACATGCACCTGTGGAACGGTCGTTAAAACACTAACAGCTTACAGATGGTAGGCAATTAAGGTCACAGTTTGTCACGCCCTGACCTTAGAGATCCTTTTCATGTCTCTATTTTGGTTTGGTCAGGGCATGAGTTGGGGTGGGCATTCTATGTTTTGTGTTTCTAGGATTTTCTGTCTCCATGTTTTGGCCGGGTATGGTTATCAATCAGGGACAGCTGTCTTTCGTTGTCTCTGATTGGGAACCATACTTAGGTACCCTTTTTCCCACCTGTGTTTGTGGGATGTTAACTTTGTTTGATGGCACATAGCCTTAAGCTTCACGGGTTGTTTTGTATTGTTTATTGTTTTGTCGGCGTCATTTCGAATAAAAAAGAAAATGTACGCGCACCTTGGTACAGTTCTTTTAACGGCCGTGACACAGTTATGATAACTTAGGACACAAAAAGAGGCCTTTCTACTGACTCTGAAAACACCAAAAGAAAGATGCCCAGGGTCCCTGCTCATCTGCGTGAATGTGCCTTAGGCATGCTGCAAGGAGGCATGAGGACTGCAGATGTGGCCAGGGCAATAAATTGCAATGTCCATACTGTGAGACACCTAGGACAGCGCTACAGGGAGACAGGATGGACAGCTGATCGTCCTCGCAGTGACAGACCACGTGTAACAACACAGGATTGGTACATCCGAACATCACACCTGCGGGACAGGTACAGGATGGCAACATCATCTGCCCGAGTTACACCAGGAATGCACAATCCCTCCATCAGTGCTCAGACTGTCCACAATAGGCTGAGAGAGGCTGGACTGAGGGCTTGTAGGTCTGTTGTAAGGCAGGTCCTCACCAGACATCACCGGCAACAACCTCGCCTATGGGCACAAACCCACCATCGCTGGACCCAGACAGGATTGGCAAAAAGTCGTGGTTTTGTCTCACCAGGGGTGATGGTCGGATTCGCGTTTATCGTCAAAGGAATGAGCTTTACACTGAGGCCTGTACTCTGGAGCAGGATCGATTTGGAGGTGGAGGGTCCGTCATGGTCTGGGGCGGTGTGTCACAGCATCATCGGACTGAGCTTGTTGTCATTGCAGTCATTGCAGTCATCTCAACGCTGTGCGTTACAGGGAAGACATCCTCCTCCCTCATGTGGTACCCTTCCTGCAGGCTCATCCTGACATGATCCTCCAGCATGACAATGCCACCAGCCATACTGCTCGTTCTGTGTGGGATTTCCTGCAAGACAGGAATGTCAGTGTTCTGCCATGGCCAGCGAAGAGCCCGGATCTCAATCCAACTGAGCACGTCTGGAACCTGTTGGATCGGAGGGTGAGGGCTAGTCCCCCCCCCCCCCCGTGGAACTTGTTCAGTTTATGTCTCAGTTGTTGAGTCTTGTTATGTTCATACAAATTCTTACGCATGTTAAATTGGCTGGAAATAAACGCAGTTGACAGTGAGAGGACGTTTTTAAATAAATTGCCGTAACTCGGCACAAAAATAAAGTTCTAAAACTAAGAAACGTTTCCTGTAGTTTGAATAACCACATTTGAATAGAATAATATCCTAAAAATGCTCAACTATCACTCTCAGTCTCTATCCAAGACTCACCAAGCTTCTCTACATATAGAACCCCAATAGTGCTCTGGGGCACAACCCCAAACTAATCCTAATCCTAATCCTATGATTGGATGGACAACATGTCAGTTTATATTGCAAAAGCTTTGATTGGTTGGAGGATGTCCTCCGGAAGTGGTCCTAATTACCATGTAGGTCTATGGAAGCGGGTAAGGCCTACGAGCCTCCTAGGTTTTGTATTGAAGTCAATGTAGCCAGAGGAGGACGGGAAATAGCTGTCCTTCGGCTACACCATGGTGAGTGTGTTGTTGAGAGTATTGTAGACGAAGGTTGAAAGTCATGCGTCCTCCGATATACAAACCAACCAAGCCGCACTGCTTCTTAACACAGCGCGCATCCAACCCGGAAGCCAGCCGCACCAATGTGTCGGCGGAAACACCGTGCACCCGGCAACCTTGGTTAGCCGGCCCGCCGCAGGAGTCGCTGGTGTGCGATGAGACAAGGATATCCCTATCGGCAAAGCCCTCCCTAACCCGGACGACGCTTGGCGTATTGTGCGTCGCACCACGGACCTCCCGGTCGCGGCCGGTTACAACAGAGCCTGGGCGCGAACCCAGAGTCTCTGATGGCACAGCTGGCGCTGCAGTACAGAGCCCTTAACCACTCGTGAATATATTTAGTATAGTTTTAGCTAAAAATGATTTACATTTTTTTTTCTTCACTATTTTACATTTTTCGGAAATTCACTGAGGAGCCTCCACGGTAGGTAGGTAGGTAGGTGGGTGCACAGGTAGGTTGGTAAGTAGGTAAGTAGGTGGGTAGCGGGTGGCGTGTGGGAGCGAGGAACGGCATGGGGTGGGTACGTCTGTTTGAAGAGGCAGCTGCTGTCCCGGTTCACTGGCATCCTGTCTTCTCC
Organism: Oncorhynchus mykiss; assembly: GCF_057628025.1. NCBI lineage: Eukaryota > Metazoa > Chordata > Actinopteri > Salmoniformes > Salmonidae > Oncorhynchus > Oncorhynchus mykiss. Next base: position 66,981,039 of record NC_143034.1, on the reverse strand, counting down.
TGGCCGGATGACTGAAAGGGCTGATGAGGGAGAGAGATATAGACGGTGAGCAGGCATGCCTATACTTCTCTCTCTCTCTCCCTCTCTCCCTCTCTCGCTCTCTCTCTCTCTCTCTCTCTCTCTCTCTCTCTCTCTCTCTTTCTCTCTCTCGCTCACTCTCTCTCTCTCCCCCTTCTCTCTCTCTCTCTCTCTCTCTCTCTCTCTCTCTCTCTCTCTCTCTCCCTCTCTCTCTCTCTCTCTCCCTCTCTCTCTCTTTCTCTCTCTCTCCCTCTCTCTCTCTCTCTCACTCTCTCTCTTTCTCTCTCCCTTTCTGTCTTTCTTTCTTTCTTTCCTTTTTGTTCTCTCTGCCTATCCCCCTCTCTCTGTCTCTCTCTCTCTCTCTCTCTCTCTCTCTCTGTCTCTAGCACCAACGATAAGAGTACAAAAAGATGTGAACACAAATACCCTTACGTCTGACGAGAAAGCAACATTCCTTCTTATTCTCTCTCTTTTTGACTTTCTTTTTTGTCCTTTCTTCTTCATCCCCTAATCTCCGGCTTGGGGCTCAGGCAGGACAAGGGGCTTCATCAGTGTTTCTGCTGGTGGCTTCTGGTGAGGAAGAGGGGCTTCTTGTTCTGGATGTGTATGAGTTGAGTCAGAAGCTATGTGTGTGTGTATGTCTGTGTGTGTGTGTGAGTTAGCAAGTTTGAGTCAGGGAGTTGTGTTTGTCTGTCTGTGTGTGCGCCTGCATTAGTGTGGACTTGTTAAACTATGGTAAGTAAACCAAAATTTGACCAACTGGGGACATTTTGTTAGTCCCCACAAGGTCTTATGCTGTTTCTAGGGGGTTTAGGGTTAATGTTAGAATTAGCATTAGGGTTAGAAGTAGGTTTAGGGTTAGGAGCCAGTGTTAGTTTTAGGGTCAGGGTTAGGTGCTAGGGTTATGTTTAGGGTCAGGGTTAGGAGCTAGAGTTACGTTTAGGGTCAGGGTTAGGAGCTAGGGTTAGGTTTAGGGTCAGGGTTAGGAGCTAGAGTTACGTTTAGGGTCAGGGTTAGGAGCTAGGGTTAGGTTTAGGGTCAGGGTTAGGAGCTAGGGTTAGTTTTAGGGTCAGGGTTAGGAGCTAGAGTTACGTTTAGGGTCAGGGTTAGGAGCTAGGGTTAGGTTTAGAGTCAGGGTTAGGAGCTAGGGTTAAGTTTAGGGTCAGGGTTAGGGTTAGGGTGGCATAGCGTGGCCTGATACACTGAGAGGGTCACATAAGGTCCTGCTCAACTCCAATGTTTCCAAACGATGGGCTGCACCTCTGGCTACTTCCACTGCTGTATACCAGGCTGCTCGTGAGTTGTTACAATAGTAGAAATGGATGGATATTCCTGGATAGCTACACCGCAGGGGGGGTAGATAACATAGGACAGGGCCATAGACAGATGATCAGTGTGTCCATTCTGTATGCTCCATCTGCAGCAGCTGCAGGGGTTTGGGCCACATCCTGAAAATGTAATGTTCTGTCTGCTCTCTGAGTGATCTGTCTGCACTCTGAGTGATCTGTCTGCACTCTGAGTGATATGTCTGTTCTCTGGGTGTTCTGTCTGCACTCTGAGTGATCTGTCTGCACTCTGAATGATCTGTCTCCTCTCTGAGTGCTCTGTCTGTTCTCTGAGTGTTCTGTCTGCTCTCAGAGTGTTCTGTCTGCTCACTGAGAGAATAGAGACATAAAAAGATAGAGGGAGAGAAACAGACAGACCTCCCTCCCTCCCTCCCTCCCTCCCTCCCTCCCTCCCTCCCTCCCTCCCTCCCTCCCTCCCTCCCTCCCTCCCTCCCTCCCTCCCTCCCTCTAAATTCTCTGTTTCTAACCTCATCCCTCTATATTCTCTGTTTCTAACCTCCTCCCTCTATATTCTCTGTTTCTGACCTCCTCCCTCTATATTCTCTGTTTCTAACCTCCTCCCTCTATATTCTCTGTTTCTAACCTCCTCCCTCTATATTCTCTGTTTCTGACCTCCTCCCTCTATATTCTCTGTTTCTAACCTCCTCCCTCTATATTCTCTGTTTCTAACCTCCTCCCTCTATATTCTCTGTTTCTGACCTCCTCCCTCTATATTCTCTGTTTCTAACATCCTCCCTCTATATTCTCTGTTTCTGACCTCCTCCCTCTATATTCTCTGTTTCTGACCTTCTCCCTCTATATTCTCTGTTTCTGATCTCCCTCTATATTCTCTGTTTCTAACATCCTCCCTCTATATTCTCTGTTTCTGACCTCATCCCTCTATATTCTCTGTTTCTAACCTCCTCCCTCTATATTCTCTGTTTCTAACCTCCTCCCTCTATATTCTCTGTTTCTAACATCCTCCCTCTATATTCTCTGTTTCTAACCTTCTCCCTCTATATTCTCTGTTTCTAACCTCCTCCCTCTATATTCTCTGTTTCTGACCTCCTCCCTCTATATTCTCTGTTTCTAACCTCCTCCCTCTATATTCTCTGTTTCTAACCTCCTCCCTCTATATTCTCTGTTTCTAACATCCTCCCTCTATATTCTCTGTTTCTAACATCCTCCCTCTATATTCTCTGTTTCTGACCTCCTCCCTCTATATTCTCTGTTTCTGACCTCATCCCTCTATATTCTCTGTTTCTAACCTCATCCCTCTATATTCTCTGTTTCTAACATCCTCCCTCTATATTCTCTGTTTCTGACCTCCTCCCTCTATATTCTCTGTTTCTAACATCCTCCCTCTATATTCTCTGTTTCTAACCTTCTCCCTCTATATTCTCTGTTTCTGATCTCCCTCTATATTCTCTGTTTCTAACATCCTCCCTCTATATTCTCTGTTTCTAACCTCCTCCCTCTATATTCTCTGTTTCTGACCTCCTCCCTCTATATTCTCTGTTTCTAACATCCTCCCTCTATATTCTCTGTTTCTAACCTCATCCCTCTATATTCTCTGTTTCTGACCTCATCCCTCTATATTCTCTGTTTCTAACATCCTCCCTCTATATTCTCTGTTTCTAACCTTCTCCCTCTATATTCTCTGTTTCTAACCTCCTCCCTCTATATTCTCTGTTTCTAACATCCTCCCTCTATATTCTCTGTTTCTAACCTTCTCCCTCTATATTCTCTGTTTCTAACCTCCTCCCTCTATATTCTCTGTTTCTAACATCCTCCCTCTATATTCTCTGTTTCTGACCTCCCTCTATATTCTCTGTTTCTGACCTCCTCCCTCTATATTCTCTGTTTCTAACCTCCTCCCTCTATATTCTCTGTTTCTAACCTCCTCCCTCTATATTCTCTGTTTCTAACATCCTCCCTCTATATTCTCTGTTTCTGACCTCATCCCTCTATATTCTCTGTTTCTAACCTCCTCCCTCTATATTCTCTGTTTCTAACATCCTCCCTCTATATTCTCTGTTTCTAACCTCCTCCCTCTATATTCTCTGTTTCTAACCTCCTCCCTCTATATTCTCTGTTTCTAACATCCTCCCTCTATATTCTCTGTTTCTGACCTCCTCCCTCTATATTCTCTGTTTCTGACCTCCTCCCTCTATATTCTCTGTTTCTGACCTCCTCCCTCTATATTCTCTGTTTCTAACCTCCTCCCTCTATATTCTCTGTTTCTAACCTCCTCCCTCTATATTCTCTGTTTCTAACATCCTCCCTCTATATTCTCTGTTTCTGACCTTCTCCCTCTATATTCTCTGTTTCTAACATCCTCCCTCTATATTCTCTGTTTCTGACCTCCTCCCTCTATATTCTCTGTTTCTAACATCCTCCCTCTATATTCTCTGTTTCTGACCTCCTCCCTCTATATTCTCTGTTTCTGACCTCATCCCTCTATATTCTCTGTTTCTGACCTCATCCCTCTATATTCTCTGTTTCTAACATCCTCCCTCTATATTCTCTGTTTCTAACCTCCTCCCTCTATATTCTCTGTTTCTGACCTCATCCCTCTATATTCTCTGTTTCTAACATCCTCCCTCTATATTCTCTGTTTCTAACCTCCTCCCTCTATATTCTCTGTTTCTAACCTCATCCCTCTATATTCTCTGTTTCTGACCTCCTCCCTCTATATTCTCTGTTTCTAACCTCATCCCTCTATATTCTCTGTTTCTGACCTCCTCCCTCTATATTCTCTGTTTCTGACCTCCTCCCTCTATATTCTCTGTTTCTAACATCCTCCCTCTATATTCTCTGTTTCTGACCTCCTCCCTCTATATTCTCTGTTTCTGACCTCCTCCCTCTATATTCTCTGTTTCTAACATCCTCCCTCTATATTCTCTGTTTCTAACATCCTCCCTCTATATTCTCTGTTTCTAATCTCCTCCCTCTATATTCTCTGTTTCTGACCTCCTCCCTCTATATTCTCTGTTTCTGACCTCCTCCCTCTATATTCTCTGTTTCTGACCTCATCCCTCTATATTCTCTGTTTCTAACCTCATCCCTCTATATTCTCTGTTTCTAACCTCCTCCCTCTATATTCTCTGTTTCTAACCTCCTCCCTCTATATTCTCTGTTTCTAACCTCCTCCCTCTATATTCTCTGTTTCTAACCTCCTCCCTCTATATTCTCTGTTTCTAACATCCTCCCTCTATATTCTCTGTTTCTAACATCCTCCCTCTATATTCTCTGTTTCTAACCTCCTCCCTCTATATTCTCTGTTTCTGACCTCCTCCCTCTATATTCTCTGTTTCTAACCTCATCCCTCTATATTCTCTGTTTCTAACATCCTCCCTCTATATTCTCTGTTTCTGACCTCCTCCCTCTATATTCTCTGTTTCTGACCTCCTCCCTCTATATTCTCTGTTTCTAACATCCTCCCTCTATATTCTCTGTTTCTAACCTCCTCCCTCTATATTCTCTGTTTCTAACCTCCTCCCTCTATATTCTCTGTTTCTGACCTTCTCCCTCTATATTCTCTGTTTCTGATCTCCCTCTATATTCTCTGTTTCTAACCTCCTCCCTCTATATTCTCTGTTTCTAACCTCATCCCTCTATATTCTCTGTTTCTGACCTTCTCCCTCTATATTATCTGTTTCTGACCTTCTCCCTCTATATTCTCTGTTTCTGATCTCCCTCTATATTCTCTGTTTCTAACCTCCTCCCTCTATATTCTCTGTTTCTAACCTCATCCCTCTATATTCTCTGTTTCTGACCTTCTCCCTCTATATTCTCTGTTTCTGACCTCCTCCCTCTATATTCTCTGTTTCTAACCTCCTCCCTCTATATTCTCTGTTTCTAACATCCTCCCTCTATATTCTCTGTTTCTGACCTCCTCCCTCTATATTCTCTGTTTCTAACCTCCTCCCTCTATATTCTCTGTTTCTAACATCCTCCCTCTATATTCTCTGTTTCTAACCTCCTCCCTCTATATTCTCTGTTTCTAACATCCTCCCTCTATATTCTCTGTTTCTAACATCCTCCCTCTATATTCTCTGTTTCTAACATCCTCCCTCTATATTCTCTGTTTCTAACCTCCTCCCTCTATATTCTCTGTTTCTGACCTCTTCCCTCTATATTCTCTGTTTCTAACCTCCTCCCTCTATATTCTGTTTCTGACCTCCTCCCCCAATCTTCAGTCAGTTTCCTACACAGGAGACTGACTGAAGATAATCCTTGGGTGATCTGACATGACTCTATATTCTTCAACGTCCTATTCTACTTTCTGACTTCATTGGTGTGATATAGGAGATAATAAACAAGTCCTTCTGAATAGGCCCCAGTGGTGTGACAGAGGTGCCATTGTGTGAGTGGTCGGGTTCCCAACTAGCTGTGTTGTGGTCTGTGGGCTCTGTTCATTCGGCATGGCGTCGGCGCTAGCCTTTGTGAGAAGCCATTTGAACAAATCTCGCCTTGACAAGTAAGAGTCCCAGAATTCTCAGCCACTGTGAAATATGAAGCGCCGTCGCCAGCTCTGCCCCCCACTCTGTTGCAACCACTACCCTGCCTCCCCCCGATGCTGATCTCTTGTGAAAGTGTGTAGCTGTGTGTGTGTCTGCGTGTGTGTGCACGTGTGTGTGTGTGCGCCATACAGCACGTTGATAGGTTGGACGAGGGTATTATTACCCTCAACAAATTAGCCACTTCAGGAACTCTCCTCACTATTACCCCACCCCACCCTCTCTTTCTCTTTCTCTCTCATTCTCTTCTTCAGGAGTCAGGCTGTCTCGTTCCTGTCAGCACAGTGATTCACAGCCCAGTCACAGAGGAATGCACCACTGAGTCCTGTCCTGTGGTCGTTTTCTCATTCTCCATTTCACTGAGGTGGCAAAATGACCACACTTCCCTCTCTCTCTCTCTCTTTCTCTCTCTCTCTCTGACCCCCTGGGATTCCTATTGAATTATTACCAGAGCTTCACATCATCAACTCTTCCTCTTTCTTTCAGCTTTGTTGAATCCTCTTCGAATCACTCAGTAACTGTATGTGTTGCTCTGGGTTCCCTGAAGATGAGGTGAGGTCATGCCGTGTTGTGGGCATAGAAATATATTCACTAGAACAGATTATCTCATTCAAGCATAGTATTCAAGTCAGTCATTCTATTTCTATGGTTGAGTGTTTCTGAAGGGTGAGGTTCTGGGGATGCTGCTCTGGCACCCCTTCCTCCCTAACACACTCAGTGTCACCTCGTTGACCTTTCATCCCTGACCCCTGAGAAGAGAGGGGTCACCATTCGAGTGACAGGAGCTCCTGGTGGTACTAACACGGGTACGCCTTTACCACATGACCAGGGTGCCAAAACACTATGCACACACACACACACACACACACACACACACACACACACACACACACACACACACACACACACACACGCGCACACACACACACACACACACACACACACACACACACACACACACACACACACACACACACACACACACACACACACACAATACCTGGTTAATAATTTTACACGGCATGCGGGGGTGTTATCTGTTTCTGTTTCAGAAGTGAGAGGCGGGTGTCGAAAGCTTGTCCGGCTATTTATCCCAAGGTCATTTATCCAGATTCTTGTCTTAAATGGCTCTGTGTTAGGTAGAGTTTGATATCCAGGTGATGGCAGCTCAGAATAGACACCAGTTGGCCCTGTGTTTCATCATGTGGAAAAAACAGAGCTGTCTGTCTTACGAGAGAGAGAGAGAGAGGGGGGGCGAGAGAGAGATAGAGAGAGGGGGGTGAGAGAGAGAGGGAGAGAGAGAGAGAGAGAGGAGGAAGAGAGAAGGAGGGAGAGAGAGGAGGGAGAGAGAAGGAGGGAGAGAGAGGAGGGAGAGAGAAGGAGGGAGAGAGAAGGAGAGAGAGAGGAGGGAGAGAGAAGGAGGAAGAGAGGAGGGAGAGAGAAGGAGGGAGAGAGAGGAGGGAGAGAGAAGGAGGGAGAGAGAAGGAGGAAGAGATGAGGGAGAGAGAAGGAGGGAGAGAGAAGGAGGGAGAGAGAAGGAGGGGTAGAGAAGGAGGGAGAGAGAAGGAGGGAGAGAGAAGCAGGAAGAGATGAGGGAGAGAGAAGGAGGGAGAGAGGAGGGATAGAGAAGGAGGGAGAGAGAAGGGAGAGAGAACGAGGGAGAGAGAAGGAGGGAGAGAGAAGGGAGAGAAAAGGAGGAAGAGAGGAGGGAGAGAGAAGGAGGAAGAGAGGAGGGAGAGAGAAGGAGGGAGAGAGAAGGGAGAGAGAAGGAGGAAGAGAGAAGGAGGGAGAGAGAGGAGGGAGAGGAAGGAGGGAGAGAGAAGGAGGGAGAGAGAAGGAGGAAGAGATGAGGGAGAGAGAAGGAGGGAGAGAGGAGGGATAGAGAAGGAGGGAGAGAGAAGGAGGGAGAGAAAAGGAGGAAGAGATGAGGGAGAGAGAAGGAGGGAGAGAGGAGGGATAGATAAGGAGGGAGAGAGAAGGGAGAGAGAAGGAGGGAGAGAGAAGGAGAGAGAAGGAGGGAGAGAGCAGGGAGAGAAAAGGATTGAGAGAGGAGGGAGAGAGAATGAGGGAGAGAGAAGGAGGGAGAGAGAAGGGAGAGAAAAGGAGGAAGAGAGGAGGGAGAGAGAAGGAGGAAGAGAGGAGGGAGAGAGAAGGAGGGAGAGAGAAGGGAGAGAGAAGGAGGAAGAGAGGAGGGAGAGAGAAGGAGGGAGAAAGGAGGGAGAAAAAGGGGAAAGAAAGAGAGAGATGTTTATCTGGGTGCTCTTGACAACTAACTCCTCCACAGTGCACTTTAGTAATGTTGCTCTGCAGAAACCTGATCAACTGCTGCCAGGGCAAAACACCATTATAACAGGAAGTGTGAAATACTCTCTCCATCTTTACTTCCCCTCACACCTCTCCTGTCCTAAACTGCCCTCTTTCCATTCCTCCTTCACACACTAACCTTTCCTCCTCTCTTCCGTCTCTACTCCTCCTATTTCCTCCCCTTCTTAATATCCTCCTTAATGTCTCCTCCTCTCATCTACTTCTCCCTCCCTCTTTCTTTCACTCGTCTGTTTTTACTTTCCTCTCTTATTAACCCCTGTCCTCTTATCTTCATTCCCCTCTTTCCCACTGACCTCTCCTCTCTACTCCTGACATCCCCCTCTTCTTCCCTCTCTTAACCCTTTCGCCTCCTCTCCCTCTCCCTCTCTTCTCCTCTTTTCTCCCTGGCATATCTCAAGATTCTTGAAGTGAGACGAGGGTGAGACGAGGGGGGGACGAGGGGGGAGAACAGAACAAACAATGTGGGACAAGAGAGGCTCCGGGACTGGCATTAATTCCTCCTCTCTCCCTATCTCTCCCGCTCTCTCCCTCTCTCTCCCTCTCTCTCCCTCTCTCTCCCGCTCTCTCCCTCTCTCTCTCTTCTTCTCTACTGTTTCTTGGCTGTTATCCAGCAAATGTCAGCACCCATGATGGCGTGCTGGGCACTGGCCAACAGATGCCCTTGAGGAGAACATTCCTGTCTGGCATAACCCATCTTTTCACGCTATTTATACAAAAATATCTAAGCCCCGACTCGGCTTCCACTGACACCACAGCACAGCACGCAATGTGCAGTGGCCGTTCTTCTTGGAACCATTCTCTTCACAATCAAATCAAATGGTGATATCGTGTTTTGTCATTTGTGCCAAATGTTGTCACAATGTAGGCTTAGTATTCTTCTCCATTCTCTCTCCTCACATGTTAATATCATGTACTGAACTGTAATTCCTGTAAAATGTTGTCCCAATGTGGTAGGCCTACAGGGCAGGAGTAGTGTGTTGTGTGTTCTACAATAGTGTGTTGTCAACATTTTGATAAATGGTCTTTATTAGTTTCTATGAGACAGATATCCTGAGGACAATGTGTGGCTGATGAACCCTGATCTACATAAATTGATGTGACTCCATTGGTGAATTTGCGCCGAAAACAAATGTTTGACTCTTCACAAGAGTTTCAATTAGCTACATTTCCCATGGTATCACTCTTCTCTATATTCCCCATAAAGAGCTTGGACTGAATCCCTTCTGGGTGACATGGATGAAATGAACCATTATCAACAGAAAGTCAGGGGAAGAGCATTCTAAAAGTGCTCAATGAAGATTAAACACTGTGGTGTTTCAACTAAAGAGAAATCCATTCATTTTAGATATGTCACCCTTTGAGAAACCTAAATGAAAAGAGAGGAGGAGGAGGAGGATGGGGAGGAGAAGGAGGAGAACGAGCAGGAGGAGAACGAGGAGAAGAAGGAGAAAGAGAAGGAGGAGGAGGAGAAGGAGGAGAACAAGAAGGAGGAGAAGGAGGAGAATAAGGAGAAAGAGAAGGATGAGGAGGAGAAGGAGGAGGAGAACAAGAAGGAGGAGAAGGAGGAGAATAAGGAGAAAGAGAAGGAGGAGGAGGAGAAGGAGGAGGAGGAAAAGAAGGAGGAGGAGAACGAGAAGAAGGATAAGGAGGAGGAGGAGAACGAGAAAGAGGAGGAGGAGAAGAAGGAGAAAGAGAAGGAGGGGGAGGAGGAAGAGGAGGAGAAGGAGAAGAAGGATAAAGAGAAGGAGGAGGAGAAGGAGGAGGAGGAGAAGAAGGATAAAGAGAAGGAGGAGGAGGAGGAGGAGGAGAAGAAGAAAGAGAAGGAGGGGGAGGAGGAAGAGGAGGAGGAGGAGAAGAAGGATAAAGAGAAGGAGGAGGAAGAGGAGGAGGAGGAGAAGAAGGATAAAGAGAAGGAGGAGGAGGAGGAGGAGGAGAAGAAGAAAGAGAAAGAGAAGGAGGAAGAGAAGGAGGAGAGAGGAGAGAGGAGGGAGAAAGAGAAGGAGGAGAAGGAGGAGGAGAAGAAGGAGAAAGAGAAGAAGGAGGATGATGGGGAGGAGCACTAACATAATAAAAGACTTCAAGCAGCACTAACATAAAACGGGCTTCAAGCAGAACTAACATAAAACGGGCTTCAAGCAGCACTAACATAAAACGGGCTTCAAGCAGAACTAACATAAAACGGGCTTCAAGCAGCACTAACATAAAACGGGCTTCAAGCAGCACTAACATAAAACGAACTTCAAGCAGCACTAACATAATAACAGGCTTCAAGCAGCACTAACATATTACAGGCTTCAAGAAACACTAACAAAATAACAGACTTCAAGCAGCACTAACATAAAACGAACTTCAAGCAGCACTAACATAATAAAAGACTTCAAGCAGCACTAACATAAAACGAACTTCAAGCAGCACTAACATAAAACGGGCTTCAAGCAGCACTAACATAAAACGGGCTTCAAGCAGCACTAACATAAAACGGGCTTCAAGCAGCACTAACATAATAACAGGCTTCAAGCAGCACTAACATAAAACGGGCTTCAAGCAGCACTAACATAATAACAGGCTTCAAGCAGCACTAACATAAAACGGGCTTCAAGCAGCACTAACATAAAACGGGCTTCAAGCGGCACTAACATAAAACGGGCTTCAAGCAGCACTAACATAAAATGGGCTTCAAGCAGCACTAACATAATAACAGGCTTCAAGCAGCACTAACATAAAACGGGCTTCAAGCAGCACTAACATAAAACGGGCTTCAAGCAGCATTAACATAAAACGGGCTTCAAGCAGTACTAACATAATAACAGGCTTCAAGCAGCACTAACATATAACAGGCTTCAAGAAACACTAACAAAATAACAGGCTTCAAGCAGCACTAACATAAAACGGGCTTCAAGCAGCACTAACATAATAACAGGCTTCAAGCAGCACTAACATAAAACGGGCTTCAAGCAGCACTAACATAAAACGGGCTTCAAGCAGCACTAACATAAAACGGGCTTCAAGCAGCACTAACATAATAACAGGCTTCAAGCAGCACTAACATAAAACGGACTTCAAGCAACACTAACAAAATAACAGGCTTCAAGCAGCACTAACATAAAACGGGCTTCAAGCAGAACTAACATAAAACGGGCTTCATGCAGCACTAACATAAAACGGGCTTCAAGCAGCACTAACATAAAACGGGCTTCAAGCAGCACTAACATAAAACGGGCTTCAAGCAGCACTAACATAAAACGGGTGATTTCGTCACTGCCCAATGATTCCATAAAAAGAGTAAATGGGTTTCTTAAACCATCCCAAAACTAGTTGAGGAAAGCCACTCCTTTGTTGCATATTAGCTAATCAGATTTGGACATTCAGTAAAAAGAGTAGCCTAAACCCAGGTTCTGATGAAACCATGTGAAACTAGTCAAGGAAAGCAACTGTATGTATATTATTTTATCAGTTGTCTTTCAAAAGGGCAACACTTCACTTTACACAAGCATATTTGGTTTGCCACTTGGGCAGTGCATGCTTATTTATTTTCGATACACACAGTGATGCACACTTCAAGGTTTCAAAGAGGCTCTGTTTCACGGGTGTAAAATAAACACCTGTGGGCAGTAGAATGGCAGTACTATGTTGAGCCTCCTCCAACCAACCCAACCCAGGCCCAGAGCAAACATGGCAGGCTATTCTTATAAACACTTGATACTGTCATCAAGGGCCACACTATAGCTGGATGTTCTCACTATGGCCCTCTCTCCCCTGGGAGATGGAGGGGGAGTAGGTGGGAGGCAGCAGATTGATGCATATTGAATTGTAAAGATATTGGACAGGTTTAGGTCATACGCCTACTGCTCTACTCCACTTTTCTCCCCACCCCCCTCCTTCCCCTAGACATGTCCCAGCAGACCCCTCTCCACGGCGGGCCCTCCTCCGTGATAAAAAATGAAAGGGGGGAGAAAAGAAAGAGTGTTTTTTAGCATTTTAAACGGGGGTTAGGAGAGGTTTAGAGAGCAAAAGAGGTTCTGGGAGTGGATGGATTTAAACACTGTGACCATCTCCGGTTTGCTGTGGCTCAGGGAGCTCAGCCAAGGTTTTGTTTGGGTTCAGCCCAAGACATCTCTAACACCTGTTGAGAGGAAAGATTTCACGCTCCATCATCTCGCTGATCCTATAGTTCCATTTGTTTGGTTGCACTACATCTGAAATGTTCAATGTGATAGTGGACTTCAATGCTTTTCAGTGGGATAAAGGAAAAATACAACTATTTGGTTCTATGTGACAATACAATATGATCCATTTGGAGTTTGGGCTGGTGACCATAGACAATACAGTACTTCTTCTTCTCCTTCTACTTCTATTCCTCCCTGCTCCTTTCTCTCTAGATATACCTGTACATTGGTTGATAGAGAGTCAGGAGGAGAGAGTCGGTGGCATTGGGAGTAGGGTTTAGGGTTCGTCCAAAGCTGCCGTTAAAACATGGGACCGCAGGCATAAAGCTGTCAGCGTGTGGACCAAGCCGTGGAAAACAGACCCACTTTGCACCCACAGGAACTTGACAGAAGGTTTTTATGTATATTTCTCCCTCCCCCTACCGAAACCTGTCTATATATTTTTTTCCCTCCCTCAAGTCCTGTTTAATATTCAGTGTGTGATTCCACAAGCATTCCATTAGATAAATCACCGGCCCAGGCACTTTCTAAAACAAAGACGTTAAGACTTGTTGGGGGAAATATTGCTTTCATCTGAGCACTCACACGTCTATGGATGGCATTTTAAGTCTTGCTGTCAGATATCATTTTACCCCCCCTGAAAGATTTTTGGAGTTGCTGATACATGGCGGTGGGTTTGTGTGCGTGTGTGTGTGTGTGTGCGTGTGTGTGTGCGTGTGTGTGTGTGTGTGTGTGTGTGTGTGTGTGTGTGTGTGTGTGTGTGTGTGCCTATGTGTGTGTGTGCTTGTGTGCACTCTGAATAATTTTCCTGTCTCTTTGATGTGAGGTTGATTGCGTGGCTCAGTCGTCTGTCTCCATGGCGATGATAATTGTTGCGTTCTTTAATTAAAGAAGCAATTCAAACCTTTATGTAATCAGCCTGAGAACCTACCCTCCCACAATACCCACAATACACAGCAACACTGGCATATTAAAGGGATCATCATATCACAACACTCTATGTTCATAATACCATCATACCACAACACACTGTGATCATACAAGTCCACTTGTTGATCATCTTTTGGCATCTTCCTTTAAAGCTGAAGTAGTAAAATTAAGTTACAAAGTTACTGTAGGGAAATACCTAATGAATGTGTACTGGATAATGGTTACCTCAACTTGAGATGAGTTACTAATTGAGAGATCAATGAAGACTGTCAGATACTGTAGTGTGGCTGTTGGAGACCTTGAGAATGACACACACACACACACACACACACACACACGCACGCACGCACGCACACTCACACACACACACACACACACACACACACACACACACACACACACACACACACACACACACACACACACACACAGTGATCTATGTGGGTTTACAACACCCTTATCCAGACACACATATTAATCTCTGTGGGTTTACAACACCCTTATCCAGACACACACAGTGATCTCTGTGGGGTTACAACACCCTGCTTGCCACCTGCCTGCCACCCTGCCTGCCACCCTGCCTGCCACCCTGCCTGCCACACTGCACTGGGTAATCAAAATAACATTTGTAATTCTGCCAACCAAAAAGTCCTGTAGATAGCATCAGAGATGGCTGCTTTGACCAGCCTGGTCTCGTAGACTAGACGTAACATAGTAAATGTAAACCGGGACAAATGGTATGAATTGTTACATTTGGTATGGTTACATAGAACAGAAGGTTACTTAAGGAAAAAACAAAAGTAGGGTGGTTTGCAACTACTTAGCAGGTTAGCTAACCCTTCCCCTAACTTGAACCCTTTAACCTAACTCCTAACCCTAAACCTTAACCCTAATCTTAACTCTAAATTTAACCCTGACCTTAACCCCTAAGTCTAACCCCTACCCTAGATTTGATTTGATTTGATTTAGCCTAGCTCACGTTAACCACCTAGCCACAAAAAATTGGAATTCCTAACATATTATATAAAATGGAGGATGGACATCCACAAATTAATTCATACCATACGAAATGTAACATATCATACTAATTGGAGTGTCATGGATTTACATTTACTATGTTACGTCTACCCCTGAGTCCAGGTTGCTTTGAAACATCACAGTCATTCCAGAAGTCTGTGTGTGTGTGAATGGTTATCAACATGGACCTCAGCCAGAAACCCCACTGGCCTCTGTACCCTCCACCGCTAATTCTGTTACTCTTTGTTCCCGTCGCTACTTTCTTCATTTTCTTTCTTCATTTCCTCACTTTAAAGTGGACTGACACACAAGCCCCATTTTCCTACATGGACTTCCTATTTTGGGAGAGGGGTAGGGGTGGGGGGGGGGGGGGGGGGGCACTATCAAAACACACAGAGGGGTGAGAGCGATATATTGGGAAAGAAAGAGGGGGAGAAGTTTATTAGCAGTGTGGAGGCGACCTGGGGTCAAAGGAAAGATCATAGTCAGGATACACTTTAGTGTTTTTGGATTATTCAGTCCTTACTATCACCCCTTATTCAGTCCTTACTATCACCCCTTATTCAGCCCTTACTATCACCCCTTATTCAGTCCTTACTATCACCCCTTATTCAGCCCTTACTATCACCCCTTATTCAGCCCTTACTATCACCCCTTATTCAGCCCTTACTATCACCCCTTATTCAGCCCTTACTATCACCCCTTATTCAGCCCTTACTATCACCCCTTATTCAGTCCTTACTATCACCCCTTATTCAGCCCTTACTATCACCCCTTATTCAGTCCTTACTATCACCCCTTATTCAGCCCTTACTATCACCCCTTATTCAGTCCTTCCTCTCACCCCATATTCAGTCCTTACTATCACCCCTTATTCAGCCCTTACTATCACCCCTTATTCAGTCCTTACTATCACCCCTTATTCAGTCCTTACTATCACCCCTTATTCAGTCCTTACTATCACCCCTTATTCAGTCCTTACTATCACCCCTTATTCAGTCCTTACTATCACCCCTTATTCAGCCCTTACTATCACCCCTTATTCAGTCCTTACTATCACCCCTTATTCAGCCCTTACTATCACCCCTTATTCAGTCCTTACTATCACCCCTTATTCAGCCCTTACTATCACCCCTTATTCAGTCCTTACTATCACCCCTTATTCAGTCCTTACTATCACCCCTTATTTAGTCCTTACTATCATTCCTTATTCAGTTCTCACTATCACCACTTATTCAGTCCTTACTATCCATACTGTCACCCCTTACTCAGATAGCACAAACAAGACAGTACCTGGTCCATCTCTCAGACAAAAACACAAGAGAAACATCAACAAAAACAGACAAAAACACAACAAAAACAGCACCACAGCAACCAGTGATCTGGGAGATGGTAGAGGTGTCCAGGACTACACAGCTATCAGACCAAGATGAAGAGATAGCACACTAAACGAACAGATTAACACTGTCTGCAGTAGATTAGGCTCTTCTTGGAGGTATCAGCAGTTCTGAGATCAGCCTTATTGTGGGGAAAAGAAGCACGGACTTATCAGCAGGTCAAGTAACAAAGCTGTTAGGTGCCGGTGTCTGATTTCACTTGATATGAGGGTCAAGCTGGGTGCTAAAACCATCACCAGAATGGTGGTCCTTCTCTCTGGTGCAGTGACCAGTGTCAGTCTTCTAAGAGACAGGCCGGATTCTTCTGTCTAGGGGAGAGGCAGGGAGACAGGCCTGATTCTTCTGTCTAGGGGCGAGGCAGGGAGACAGGCCTGATTCTTCTGTCTAGGGGAGAGATGCAGGGAGACAGGCCTAGTTCTTCTGTCTAGGGGAGAGATGCAGGGAGACAGGCCTAGTTCTTCTGTCTAGGGGAGGGATGCAGAGAGACAGGCCTAGTTCTTCTGTCTAGGGGAGAGATGCAGGGAGACAGACCTAGTTCTTCTGTCTAGGGGAGAGATGCAGGGAGACAGACCTAGTTCTTCTGTCTAGGGGAGGGATGCAGAGAGACAGGCCTAGTTCTTCTGTCTAGGGGAGAGATGCAGGGAAACAGACCTGCATTAACACTCGTAGACAGCACACACATTGTGAGGATGTGGATGGTTCTAATGTCACGTCCTGACCTTAGTTCCTTTTTTATGTCTCTATTTTTAGTTTGGTCAGGGCGTGAGTTGGGGTGGGAATTCTATGTTTTTGTTCTATGTATTGTATTTCTGTGTTTGGCTGGGTATGATTCCCAATCAGAGGCAGCTGTCTATTGTTGTCTCTGATTGAGAACCATACTTAGGTAGCCTGTTCCCTCCTGTGTTTGTGGGAAGTTGTTTCCTGTTTCGTCACATGATAGGACTGTTTCGTTGGTCCACCTTTGTTATTTTGTGTTCAGATGAATAAAGTTAACATGGACACGTACCACGCTGCATTTTGGTCCGATCATATTCCTCATCAGACGAGGATGAGAATCGTTACATCTATGTGTTTTTGCCATCCAGCAGACTTCAAATGCTCTCTGCAGACCTCCCCCTTCTCTCGCTCCACCCTCTGGTTACTCATCCAAATGCTCTCTGCAGACCTCCCCCTTCTCTCGCTCCACCCTCTGGTTACTCATCCAAATGCTCTCTGCAGACCTCCCCCTTCTCTCGCTCCACCCTCTGGTTACTCATCCAAATGATGTAGACAGTACTTCCTCAAACGGATAGCAGTCTGTTTGTCTGTCTGTATGTATGTCTGTCTGTAGGCTGAGGTCCTTTGGCCACAGCACAGAAAACCTCCTTTACATAGTTTAAAGGGTTTTAAAAAAGGGGGTTCATTTTGTAGTCAATGGAGGGAGAGTTTTTATTGACAACTTATTTGAGACGATGAATGATCAAAACTCCCTCTTTCCAAAAACACACTGAGTGTACAAAACATTAGAAACATCTTCCAAATATTGAGTTGCACCCCCTTTTGCCCTCAGAACATCCTCAGTTAATTCAGGGGCATTGTACTCTATAAGGTTCCACAGGGATGCTGGCCCATGTTGACTCCAATGCTTCCCACAGTTGTATCAACCTACAAAGCATTACATGGGCTTGCTCCTACCTATCTCTCTGATTTGGTCCTGCCGTACATACCTACACGTACGCTACAGTCACAAGACGCAGGCCTCCTAATTGTCCCTAGAATTTCTAAGCAAACAGCTGGAGGCAGGGCTTTCTCCTATAGAGCTCTATTTTTATGGAATGGTCTGCCTACCCATGTCAGAGACGCTTTACTGAAGACTCATCTCTTCAGTGGGTCATATGATTGAGTGTAGTCTGGCCCAGGAGTGGGAAGGTGAACGGAAAGGCTCTGGAGCAACGAACCACCCTTGCTGTCTCTGCCTGGCCGGTTCCCCTCTTTCCACTGGGATTCTCTGCCTCTAACCCTATTACAGGGGCTGAGTCACTGGCTTACTAGGGCTCTTCATACCGTCCCTAGGAGGGGTGCGTCACTTGAGTGGGTTGAGTCACTGATGTGATCTTCCTGTCTGGGTTGGCGCCCCCCCTTGGGTTGTGCCGTGGCGGAGATCTTTGTGGGCTATACTCGGCCTTGTCTCAGGATGGTAAGTTGGTGGTTGAAGATATCCCTCTAGTGGTGTGGGGGCTGTGCTTTGGCAAAGTGGGTGGGATTATATCCTTCCTGTTTGGCCCTGTCCAGGGGTATCATCGGATGGGGCCACAGTGTCTCCTGACCCCTCCTGTCTCAGCCTCCAGTATTTATGCTACAGTAGTTTATGTGTCGTTATATCTGGAGTACTTCTCCTGTCCTATCCGGTGTCCTGTGTGAATTTAAGTATGTTCTCTCTAATTCTCTCTTTCTCTCTTTCTTTCTCTCTCTCGGAGGACCTGAGCCCTAGGACCATGCCTCAGGACTACCTGGCATGATGACTCCTTGCTGTCCCCAGTCCACCTGGCCGTGCTGCTGCTCCAGTTTCAACTGTTCTGCCTGTGATTATTATTATTTGACCATGCTGGTCATTTATGAACATTTGAACATCTTGGCCATGTTCTGTTATAATCTCCACCCGGCACAGCCAGAAGAGGACTGGCCACCCCACATAGCCTGGTTCCTCTCTAGGTTTCTTCCTAGGTTTTGGCCTTTCTAGGGAGCTTTTCCTAGCCACCGTGCTTCTACACCTGCATTGCTTGCTGTTTGGGGTTTTAGGCTGGGTTTCTGTACAGCACTTTGAGATATCAGTTGATGTACGAAGGGCTATATAAATACATTTGATTTGATTTGATCAAGTTGGCTGGATGTCTTTTCGGTGGTGGATCATTCTTGATATACACGGGAAACTGTTGAGTGTGAAAAAAACAGCAGCGTTGGAGTTCTTGACACACTCAAACCGGTGCCCCTGGCACCTACTACTATACCCCATTCAAAGGAATTGAAATATTTTGCATTGCCCATTCACCCTCTGAATGGCACACACATACAACCAAGTCTCAATTGTTTCAAGGCTTTAAAATCCTTCTTTAACCTTTCCTCCCCTTTATCTACACTGATTGAAGTGACATCAGTGAGGGGTCATAGCTTTCACCTAGATTCCCCTGGTAAGTCTTCAGCTGGTCAGTTCATAAAGTTAGCCTGAACTGCCTCTGAGGGGTCAGACAATTTTCTGTTGATACAACACTACCATCATCATGAGAAAGTTATAAGTACGTTGGTTGTATTTATGTCTGGGAAGAGGCTTCATATGATCTTGTGGTTCTCTGTGAAAACATTCCATTATTCTTCTGATGTCAAAACACAGAGGAGGTTTTTTATTACCAGTTCACAACGTCCATGATCCCCCTCCCTCTCCCTCTCCTTCTCACTCTCCCACTTTCACACCCTCTCCCTCTCCCTCTCCCTCTCCTTCCCCTTCTCATTCTCCCTCTCCTTCTCCCTCTCCTTCCCCTTCTCCTTCTCCCTCTCCCTCTCCCTCTCCATGTGTACAGTAGTACTGTACACATCTATGCCTGTCTAAGCTGCTGGCAACACAAGTTCTAAATATAGTGCTCAGTACACTCTGTAATCTAATGCTAATTTACCTAACAGCCTTTTATACATTCCCACAAACACACAGCAACATTTGTCTCCCACCAGCCAATTGCAGAATATTTTCCTCATTAACCGGATAACAAGATAATAAATAGCCACAATATTCTCCCCTGTCTCCATGTCTATTAGCCCTTTCACATTATCAACCCATACGGTGTTGGCTCCAACGTGTTCCTTTCACATTATCAACCCATACGGTGTTGGCTCCAACGTGTTCCTTTCACATTATCAACCCATACGGTGTTGGCTCCAACGTGTTCCTTTCACATTATCAACCCATACGGTGTTGGCTCCAACGTGTTCCTTTCACATTATCAACCCATACGGTGTTGGCTCCAACGTGTTCCTTTCACATTATCAACCCATACGGTGTTGGCTCCAACGTGTTCCTTTCACATTATCAAACCATACGGTGCTGGCTCCAACATGTTCCTTTCACATTATCAAACCATATGGTGCTGGCTCCAACATGTTCCTTTCACATTATCAAACCATACGGTGTTGGCTCCAACATGTTCCTTTCACATTATCAAACCATACGGTGTTGGCTCCAACATGTTCCTTTCACCTTATCAAACCATACGGTGTTGGCTCCAACATGTTCCTTTCACATTATCAAACCATATGGTGCTGGCTCCAACATGTTCCTTTCACATTATCAAACCATACGGTGTTGGCTCCAACATGTTCCTTTCACATTATCAAACCATACGGTGCTGGCTCCAACATGTTCCTTTCACATTATCAAACCATACGGTGTTGGCTCCAACATGTTCCTTTCACATTATTTATCAAACCATACGGTGCTGGCTCCAACATGTTCCTTTCACATTATCAAACCATACGGTGTTGGCTCCAACACGTTCCTTTCACATTATCAAACCATACGGTGTTGGCTCCAACATGTTCCTTTCACATTATCAAACCATACGGTGTTGGCTCCAACATGTTCCTTTCACCTTATCAAACCATACGGTGTTGGCTCCAACATGTTCCTTTCACATTATCAAAGCATATGGTGCTGGCTCCAACGTGTTCCTTTCACATTATCAAACCATACGGTGCTGGCTCCAACGTGTTCCTTTCACATTATCAAACCATATGGTGCTGGCTCCAACGTGTTCCTTTCACATTATCAAACCATACGGTGTTGGCTCCAACATGTTCCTTTCACATTATCAAACCATACGGTGTTGGCTCCAACGTGTTCCTTTCACATTATCAAACCATACGGTGTTGGCTCCAACATGTTCCTTTCACATTATCAAACCATACGGTGCTGGCTCCAACATGTTCCTTTCACATTATCAAACCATACGGTGTTGGCTCCAACGTGTTCCTTTCACATTATCAAACCATACGGTGCTGGTTCCAACGTGTCCCTTTCACATTATCAAACCATACGGTGCTGGCTCCAACGTGTTCCTTTCACATTATCAAACCATACGGTGTTGGCTCCAACATGTTCCTTTCACATTATCAAACCATACGGTGTTGGCTCCAACATGTTCCTTTCACATTATCAAACCATACGGTGCTGGCTCCAACGTGTTCCTTTCACATTATCAAACCATACGGTGCTGGCTCCAACATGTTCCTTTCACATGGTCCTTTCCAGGATGGTACAGCAATTACAGATGTAGGATCTTCAACTGATCACTCTTGTCTTGCTGAGAATTGTCCTGCAGAGGAAATGGGAAATGCAAACTTGAGAGTTTATTTGAGGTTTAAAAGGCTTCTAAAGTTTGTCATTTCCACTTAGAAATGTCAGACTTGATTTGCACTAACAAAAAATGTATCAACATCTATAAAAATGTCCATTAATTATAATCCACAAAATAATTCACATTTCCTGTTGATGCATGATTTTTTTTTCTGCTGCAGCAAACTGCCTCAAATGAAGATCCTCCATCTGTATGGTGGATGTGTAAACAGGCCAGCTCAGTGCAGCTTGGCTCAACTCAGTAATGTGAAAATGGTATTTGTGTCTCCCCCTCGTGTCTTTCATATCATGATTCCCAGTTTGATGGAGAAGTGAGGGAAATGGAAAGAGCTGAGTCCTGCTATATGACCCTGCTGACTGTGGACTTTTTGACTCCTCTAAACTGTACAATACGACACACACACACGCACCACACACCCACATAGGAATGTCTTTATGTTGCAAAATGGTCTAATATGTTCTAATCCCCTCCAAGTAGTTAGTCAGCATCGCTGCTCAGAAACACATGCAGACACCTTTTCTTCATTGGGGAAAGAGACATCGACATAAATCACTTCACAATAATGACTGCAGAGGACATTTTACTGCTGAGTTCAGTAGTTGATTCGTCTCAGATGGGAAGCTGAGGAATTGTTGTCGTTCGAACCTAGCCACAACTGAGCCACATAGACAGTAAACATTGCATGCAGACTCCCATAGAACGACGTGTACTGTAACAATGGAGTAACAGGAGAAAGGTGTTGGGGGAAGAATGTGTTTGGGGGAATCTGACTTCCAAAGAAATGGATGATTACAGTAAACTTAAAACGTAATAAGCGAGAAATGTCTTGCAGGGAGTGTAATCAATCACTGTTACATATGGACCCCTTAAAACGGAACCGGTCCAAGAAACACAAGCTTTTAGCATCAGGCAACCAGGGCCGTGTTCATTAGGCACCAAACGGAAGAAAACAGACTGAAAAAGAAAGGGACTACCAATAATTTTAAAATACACACCCTAATAAAAACACAACCCAGTTTTGCCAACTAGTTTGATGGATTGGATTGGCCATTTACCCCATGGTATTCCTGACACAGATCTCATAGTGTAAAATGACTGTAGATGTGTGGAGCATGACAGTAGCTAACAGTTGAATGGCATTCTGTACCAACTTCCCTCACTATGATCACAAACATAGGTAACATGGAATAACATCTACCTGTCTCAGCAGAACCTTATAGCGTGAGCAGTCTAGAAGTCAGTGTTCTACACTCTTAGAAAAAATAGGTTCCACAAGGGTTCTTGGGTTGTCCCCATAGGATAACTTTTTTTGGTTTCACGTAGAACCCTTTTGGGTTTCATGTAGATCCCTCTGTGGAAAGGGTCCTACATGGAAGCTAAAATGGTTCTACTTGGAACCAAAAAGGGTTGTCCCATGAGGACAGCTGAAGAACAATTTTAATTCTAGATATCACCCTTTTTTCTAAAAGTGTAGGTTGGCATTCCAGGTGGAAGGGAAAACGATGTTTACACACCATATGGGTTATATCATGCTTTATGTATGTAACTGTATATGCATACTGTATTCATGTGTATTTAAATGTATACATACAGTATGTATATTTATATGTATATTTACATAGAAATATATACGATACTTTCCAAACAACATTTTGTATTTGGAAAGTATGGTTTGGGTACGGATGAGCTGAGGCAGGACTGGTCTTTTGCCAAGGAGATGTAGGGAGAGATGGAGAGGGGGGAAGGAGGTGGAGAGGGAAGAGAGGGATGAAGAGAAGAGAGGGATATGATAGGGGAGTGTGTGTGATGTGGTGCCAGTTGGTTTCTGGTCATCACAAAGAGACAAGCAGTGAGAGACATAGATGATAATATGATAATGATAATGCAAAGACAAGATGTCTAATTACCGTACAAATTAAGGGGTAATGGAGACAAGTGTAGAGAGAGAGAGAAATAGAGAGAGGGGGAGAGAAAAAGCTAGTGAATGTGTGTGAGAGAGGTAGAGACAGAGAGAGAGAGACAGAGAGAGAGACAGAGAGAGAGGGACAGAGAGAGAGAGAGAGAGAGAGAGAGATACTGTGAGTGTGAAAGAGAGAGAGAGAGAGAGAGAGAGAGAGAGAGAGAGAGGGGAGACAGAGAGAGAGAAAGATACTATGAGTGAGAGAGAGAGAGAGAGGGAGCGAGTGACGTAAGCCAGGTGGGGGGTTAAAACTGTTTAGAATCTAGGAGAGGAATCACAATGTTCTGTGTACCGGAGGCTCGGCCACAGCCTGTTCTGAGTCAAGTTTGTTTACGGACGATGAGATAGCATCTAAAAAACACATCTGTTGACTCACGCACAGGGTCCAGGCAGACTCTCTGTTAGGGCCTTTACTCTCCTCACCCTGCTCTCTCTCTCTCCCTCTCTCTCTTTCTCTACCTTTCTTCCTTTCTCTTCCCTCCTCTTTCTCTCTCTTTCTATTTCACCCTGCTCTCTCTCATTTATCTCTCTCTGTCTCTCTATCCCTTCCTCCCAATCTCCAAGAGCGGCTTGGGCCATGACAGAACTGCTATGGAGCACCATAAGCGATGCATCCGACTAGAAAAGACTAAGTGTAGCTGTTGCATGGTCTAGTGAGAGGGCCGTGGAGGGTATAGCGTGATGCCAGGTGTGTGAACCCTGTGTTGTGGATAGAGAATGGTCCTGAACGTAGATGGCGGTGCTGCCAGGCTGGTTTGGTTACGATGTTGTTTTCCTGAGAGTTGGGCTGTTTCCCAAATGGCACCCTATTCCCTACATAGTGGATATACTTTTGTCCAGAGCCATATATGGGCCCTGATCAAAAGTAGTGCACTGCATAGGGAATAGGGTGCCATTTGGGAGGCACATTGTGAGGGAAGCTTGTCCTTGGCCCTGTTCTAATACTTCAGAAATGCATCCTTCCCTCCTACAGTACCGTGTTGAAGTTAACACAGATGTGAATTGTTTGAATTGGTAAAAGTAATAGGGTGGTAACCTTCCTCACACCTATCCAATCACTTATAGAGCTATGCTTACCTCAAGGAACTAAACCTATCCAATCACTTATAGAGCTGTGCTTACCTCAAGGAACTAAACCTATCCAATCACTTATAGAGCTGAGCTTACCTCAATGAACTAAACCTATCCAATCACTTATAGAGCTGTGCTTACCTCAAGGAACTAAACCTATCCAATCCCTTATAGAGCTGTGCTTACCTCAAGGAACTAAACCTATCCAATCACTTATAGAGCTGAGCTTACCTCAATGAACTAAACCTATCCAATCACTTATAGAGCTGTGCTTACCTCAAGGAACTAAACCTATCCAATCCCTTATAGAGCTGTGCTTACCTCAAGGAACTAAACCTATCCAATCACTTATAGAGCTGAGCTTACCTCAATGAACTAAACCTATCCAATCACTTATAGAGCTGAGCTTACCTCAACGAACTAAACCTATCCAATCACTTACAGAGCTGTGCTTACCTCAAGGAACTAAACCTATCCAATCACTTATAGAGCTGAGCTTACCTCAATGAACTAAACCTATCCAATCCCTTATAGAGCTGTGCTTACCTCAAGGAACTAAACCTATCCAATCACTTATAGAGCTGAGCTTACCTCAATGAACTAAACCTATCCAATCACTTATAGAGCTGAGCTTACCTCAACGAACTAAACCTATCCAATCACTTACAGAGCTGTGCTTACCTCAAGGAACTAAACCTATCCAATCACTTATAGAGCTGAGCTTACCTCAATGAACTAAACCTATCCAATCACTTATAGAGCTGAGCTTACCTCAAGGAACTAAACCAATCTAATCACTTATAGAGCTGTGCTTACTTCAATGAACTAAACCTATCCAATCACTTATAGAGCTGAGCTTACCTCAAGGAACTAAACCTATCCAATCACTTATAGAGCTGAGCTTACCTCAAGGAACTAAACCTATCCAATCACTTACAGAGCTGTGCTTACCTCAAGGAACTAAACCTATCCAATCACTTATAGAGCTGTGCTTACCTCAAGGAACTAAACCTATCCAATCACTTATAGAGCTGTGCTTACCTCAAGGAACTAAACCTATCCAATCACTTATAGAGCTGTGCTTACCTCAAGGAACTAAACCAATCCAATCACTTATAGAGCTGTGCTTACCTCAAGGAACTAAACATATTCAATCACTTATAGAGCTGTGCTTACCTCAAGGAACTAAACCTATCCAATCACTTATAGAGCTGTGCTTACCTCAAGGAACTAAACCTATCCAATCACTTACAGAGCTGTGCTTACCTCAAGGAACTAAACCTATCCAACCACTTATAGAGCTGAGCTTACCTCAAGGAACTAAACCTATCCAACCACTTATAGAGCTGAGCTTACCTCAAGGAACTAAACCTATCCAATCACTTATAGAGCTGAGCTTACCTCAAGGAACTAAACCTATCCAATCACTTATAGAGCTGAGCTTACTTCAATGAACTAAACCTATCCAATCACTTATAGAGCTGAGCTTACTTCAATGAACTAAGGAAGTAAGGATGCATTTCTTAAATATTATAACGGGGTCCCAGATCAGGATTTAGGCAGGAGAGGGCACTTTTGCAGTGATGAATAACATCTATGTAGTGTCATCTGTGGTATATTCATGCTTGCATCATTGTCTCCTGCTATGACCTCTCTCCCCCCTACGCCCAACTCCTTCTCATCACCGTGTTGTCACTTTCTTCTCATCCTGTGGTCCTGTGTGGCTCAGATGGTAGGAGTGTGGCACTAGCATCCTGAGGTCATGGGTTCAATTCCTGCAGGGATTGCATACACTGACTACAAAAAATAAAGGGTCTCAGAGTAGGAGTGCTGATCCAGTATCAGGACCCACCTGTCCATATCATTTTTATTGATTATGACCTAAAAAGGGTAAACTGATCCTAGACCAGCCATGGCTGTTTTTCCTTGTTCTCCTCCTCACCGGTGTAAATATATCTCTGTACAGTGCTCCTGCTCAACACTGGATCAGAGTACTCACATTCTTACATTCACAGTAATTATGCTCAAAATCCTCTCCATTTCTTTCTCCTTCTCTTTCATTCTGTATTTTATTTCTACTTTTCTTTCCCACACTTTGTTCCCACTGCCCTCTATCGCTCTTCACCGCCCGTCCAGAGTTATTCCTCCTTTACCTCCCTCCCTCTCTCTCTTTACTGGGTAGGGTCTTGGCAGACAGAGACAGGCAGGGCCGGGGACGGACAGTTAAGGCCTGTTATTCTTTTCTCCCCTCTCTCTGGCATGTGTGGAGAATGGAGGGAGATTTGGAGCTTGTCTGACTGTAATTTCAGCCTCCTCTCCGCAGCCGGACAGGGATGAGAGGGTGAGAAGGGGTTGTTTTGTGGAGGGCTGGAGCGGTGGTGGTGGTGGGAAGGTGGGGAGGAGGAGGGGGGGGGGGGGGTGGCCAATGCTACCCTTCCAGACAACCACACCCCCTTCTGTCTGCTGACTCCCCAGATACCAGGATTATTCCAAAGGAGGCGTGAAATATGGGTGGGGGGTGGAGAGACGGGAGAGGAGGTATTGAGGCTTAGGTGTTCACAGGGCTCAGAGGGTATTAGGGTTTAGTGGTGGGGTGCAGAGAGACGGGAGAGGAGGTATTGAGGTTGGGGTGTTCACAGGGCTCAGAGGGTATTAGGGTTTAGTGGTGGGGTGCAGAGAGACGGGAGAGGAGGTATTGAGGTTGGGGTGTTCACAGGGCTCAGAGGGTATTAGGGTTTAGTGGTGGGGTGGGGTGCAGAGAGGGCATGGAGTGTGTGTGTGTATGTGTGTGTGTGTGTGTGTGTGTGTGTGTGTGTGTGTGTATGTGTGTGTGTGTGTGTGTGTGTGTGTGTGTGTGTGTGTGTGTGTGTGTGTGTGTGTGTGTGTGTGTGTGTGTGTGTGTGTGTGTATGTGGGCAGCAGCAGTGTGCAGGGTAAACTGCAGTACCTAAGCCCCTGGATGTGGTGGATCAGAAGGCAGACAGAGGGCCAGGCCTCTCTGATCCCCCCAGACAGCCTCCTCTCCTGGGGTTTGGACCCGGAGCATACAGAGGTCTGGGCTCAGCACAGGTGTGTGTACTGTACTCTGTGTGTGTGTGTGTGTGTGTGTGTGTGTGTGTGTGTGTGTGTGTGTGTGTGTGTCTGTGTGTCTTGGCAGCTGGAGGGTTGCAGATTCCACCCGTCAACCCCCCTCCAGCGGGAGTTTGCATGAGAAGAGAGAGTAAATCTGCTTCAGATATCACCAGAGAGAAGAGGCAGGGTCCACCATAGACACAATCTAAAAGACATGAGGGGTTATGTGTGGCCAGGAAGAAATACTGGGGAATTTATTAAAGGTGCAATCTGCGATATTTACAACTGTTCAATGGGTGAGCCCCCAACTGGTGGGCCTGCCTTTAGGCTGACAAACAAATGACGGATTGTGCCTTTAAGGAGCTTTGGCACATGCTTTTGAGTGGTCATGACCACATAGTTTTTGATGTAAGAGATCACCAGCAGCCAATGTGTTCGATTACTGTAAAGAAGAGACGGACTGGTAGAGAAGAGAAGGACCTGTAGAGAAGAGAAGGACTGGTAGAGAAGAAAAGAGAAAGGCCGGTAGAGAAGAGAAGGACCGGTAGAGAAGAGAAGAGAAGGACCGGTAGAGAAGAGAAGAACCGGTAGAGAAGAGAAGAGAAGAACCGGTAAAGAAGAGAAGAAACGGTAGAGAAGAGAAGGACCGGTAGAGAAGAGAAGAGAAAGACCGGTAGAGAAGAGAAGAACCGGTAGAGAAGAGAAGAGAAGGACCGGTAGAGAAGAGAAGGACTGGTAGAGAAGAGAAGAACCGGTAGAGAAGAGAAGAACCGGTAGAGAAGAGAAGAACCGGTAGAGAAGAGAAGAGAAGGACCGGTAGAGAAGAGAAGGACTGGTAGAGAAGAGAAGAGAAGGACCGGTAGAGAAGAGAAGGACCGGTAGAGAAGAGAAGGACCGGTAGAGAAGAGAAGGACTGGTAGAGAAGGAAAGGACCGGTAGAGAAGAGAAGAACCGGTAGAGAAGAGAAGAGAAGAACCGGTAAAGAAGAGAAGAACCGGTAGAGAAGAGAAGAGAAAGACCGGTAGAGAAGAGAAGAGAAGGACCGGTAAAGAAGAGAAGACCGGTAGAGAAGAGAAGGAATGGTAAAGAAGAGAAGAACTGGTAAAGAAGAGAAGAACCGGTAGAGAAGAGAAGAACCGGTAAAGAAGAGAATAACCTGTAAAGAAGAGAAGAACCGGTAAAGAAGAGAAGGAATGGTAAAGAAGAGAAGAACCGGTAAAGAAGAGAAGAACCGGTAGAGAAGCGAAGGACCGGTAAAGAAAAGAAGGACCGGTAGAGAAGAGAAGGACCGGTAAAGAAGAGAAGGAATGGTATAGAAGAGAAGGAATGGTATAGAAGAGAAGGAATGGTATAGAAGAGAAGAACCGGTAAAGAAGAGAAGAACCGGTAGAGAAGCGAAGGACCGGTAAAGAAAAGAAGGACCGGTAGAGAAGCGAAGGACCGGTAAAGAAAAGAAGGACCGGTAGAGAAGAGAAGGACCGGTAAAGAAGAGAATGAATGGTATATAAGAGAAGGAATGGTATAGAAGAGAAGGAACGATAAAGAAGAGAAGGACCGGTAGAGAGGAGAAGGACCGGTAGAGAACAGAAGGACCGGTAGAGAAGAGAAGGAATGGTATAGAACAGAAGGAATGGTATAGAATAGAATGAATGGTATAGAAGAGAAGGAACGATAAAGAAGAGAAGGATCGGTAAAGAAGAGAAGGACCGGTAGAGAAGAGAAGGAATGATATAGAAGAGAAGGAATGGTATAGAAGAGAAGAACCGGTAGAGAAGAGAAGGACCGGTAGAGAAGAAAAGGACCGGTAGAGAAGAGAAGGAATGGTATAGAAGAGAAGAACCGGTAGAGAAGAGAAGGAATGATATAGAAGAGAAGGAATGGTATAGTAGAGAAGGAATGGTATAGTAGAGAAGGAATGGTATAGTAGAGAAGGAATGGTATAGTAGAGAAGGAATGATAAAGAAGAGAAGGAATGATAAAGAAGAGAAGGAATGATAAAGAAGAGAAGGAATGATAAAGAAGAGAAGTAATGGTACAGAAGAGAAGGAATGGTAAAGATCAGACCATTCCAGACCAGACACCAGACACCAGACCAGACCAGAGACCAGGGAACAGACCAGACCAGAGACCAGAGACCAGGGACCAGAGACCAGGGAACAGACCAGACCAGAGACCAGAGACCAGAGACCAGAGACCAGACCAGAGACCAGACCAGACCAGACCAGACCATAGACCAGAGACCAGCGAACAGACCAGACCAGAGAGACCAGAGACCAGACCAGAGACCAGAGACCAGAGACCAGAGACCAGAGACCAGACCAGATACCAGAGAACAGACCAGAGACCAGGGAACAGACCAGACCAGAGACCAGGGAACAGACCAGACCAGAGACCAGAGACCAGAGACCAGGGACCAGAGACCAGGGAACAGACCAGAGACCAGAGACCAGAGACCAGAGACCAGAGACCAGAGACCAGAGACCAGACCAGAGACCAGACCAGACCATAGACCAGAGACCAGCAAACAGACCAGACCAGAGAGACCAGAGACCAGACCAGAGACCAGAGACCAGAGACCAGAGACCAGAGACCAGAGACCAGAGACCAGACCAGATACCAGATTCCAGATACCAGAGAACAGACCAGAGAACAGACCAGACCAGAGACCAGAGAACAGACCAGACACCAGACCAGACTAGACCAGACCAGATACCAGAGAACAGACCAGACACCAGACCAGACTAGACCAGAGACCAGATCAGAGAACAGAAAAGACCAGACCAGAGAACAGAGAACAGACCAGACACCAGACCGGACTAGACCAGAGACCAGACCAGATACCAGAGAACAGACCAGACACCAGATCAGACTAGACCAGAGACCAGACCAGATACCAGAGAACACACCAGACCAGACACCAGAGACAGACCAGATACCAGACCAGACTAGACCAGAGACCAGACCAGATACCAGAGAACAGACCAGACTAGACCAGACACCAGACACCAGAGACAGACCAGATACCAGACCAGATACCAGAGACCAGACCAGAGAACAGACCAGACCAGAGAACAGACCAGACACCAGACTAGAGACCAGACCAGACCAGACTAGTCCAGACTATACCAGACCAGGCCAGACGAGAGACCAGACCAGACCAGAAGGGAGACCAGACCAGAAGAGAGACCAGACCAGACCCCACTGTACCAGACCAGAAGAGAGACCAGACCAGACCCCACTGTACAAGAGATAGGGCATTATGTCCCTGGGGAGAAGGAATGTGTACCTTGGAGAGATGCCCAGGTCCTGAAATACATCAAATAAATCAAATACCTGCTTACAGAGGACCAGCTTTCACAGAGCTCCTCATCAAACAAGGTGAGCTGTCAGTGGTCGGTCCTCATCACGAGAAAATCAAACACAAGAAAGCCCCTTTGAGCCAGGCAGGGCACTCTGCCCCAACAAGCACTGTAGGGTGTGTGTGTGTGTGTGTGTGTGTGTGTGTGTGTGTGTGTGTGTGTGTGTGTGTGTGTGTGTGTGTGTGTGTGTGTGTGTGTGTGTGTGTGTGTGTGTGTGTGTACTTACGCATGTGTGTGCATGCTACAGCAACACCATGCACTGATCCCACTTCCATTTTATTTTCCATTTAAAGGAGGGAAAAACGAGTTCAAAGTGACATGTAGGTAGAGTAAGTGCAGTGGAAGCTAACACCATGTCGGGTTTGGGATTTGGGGGTTGGGGTTTTCCCCTTTTTCACAGAGTGCTGCAACACAACTAACAGTACAACACAGCCTGAGCTATTACCCAAGGAGGGGGAAGTTGTGTAAAAAAATCCAAACTGAAAGGTGCATTGTGTGTTGTATTCTTCAGAGAATTGGGACTCAGGATGCCTCCCAAATGACATGCCTTTCCCTACATAGTACCCTACTTTTGACCAGAGCTATATTGGCCCTGGTCAAAAGTAGTGCACTATATAGGGTGCCGTTTGTGACATCGCCTTAATAACCTGAGGTTGGCTGGGGTTTCTTTCTAAAGAGAACATCAAGGAGATGTGTATTAAACACTGAACATGTAACTCTGTCACTTCCTCCCCGCCGCAGCTTCGGCTTCTACGTCTGGCTCTGATGTTGCCGCACCTACTCAAACACATGCATGTACATGATTGCACTTACTTACAAACACACTCATGCTCACACGTAGGCATGCACACACAGACACACACACCCCACTTCCCCAACCTCTCTCCAACCTCCACCTCCCCAACCTCCCTCCACCCTCCAACCTCCCTCCACCTTCCAACCTCCTCCACCTTCCAACCTCTCTCCAACCTCCACCTCCCCAACCTCCCTCCACCCTCCAACCTTCCAACCTTCCAACCTCCTCCACCTTCCAACCTCCCTCCAACCTCCACTTACACATTCAAAACCTCCCTCCACCCTCCAACCTCCACCCACCCACCCACCCACCCACCCACCCACCCACCCACCCTCCAACCTTTCTACAACCTCCACCTCCTCAAACTCCCTCCACCCTCCAACCTCCAACCTCCCTCCACCTTCCAACCTCCTCCACCTTCCAACCTCTCTCCAACCTCCACCTCCCCAACCTCCCTCCACCCTCCAACCTTCCAACCTTCCAACCTCCTCCACCTTCCAACCTCCCTCCAACCTCCACTTACACATCCAAAACCTCCCTCCACCCTCCAACCTCCACCCACCCACCCACCCACCCTCCAACCTTCCTACAACCTCCACCTCCTCAAACTCCCTCCACCCTCCAACCTTTCTCCACTCTCCAACCTCCCGCCACCTTCCAATCTCCACCTCCCCAACCTTACTCCACCTTCCAATCTCCCTCCAACCTCCTCCTCCCAAACCTCCCTCCATCTCCCCAACCTCCCTCCACAACCTCCCTCCACTCTCCAACCTTCCTCCACCTCCCAAATCTCCCTCCAACTCCCAAACCTCCCTCCATCCCCACCTCCCTAACCTCCCTCCACCCCCTAGCTTCTCAACCTCCCCCCACCTCCCTAACCTCCCTCCACCCCCTAGCTCCTCAACCTCCCTCCACCCCCCACCTCCCTAACCTCCCTCCACCCTCCAAATCAGCAGCACCACAGTTGGGTACACACATGTTGTACTGTTCTGTTCCTGAGAGTGTCCTGAGGGTAACCTGGGCTGTGAGTGTTACCTAATGGGTATCTCTCTCTCTCTCTCTCTCTCTCTCTCTCTCTCTCTCTCTCTCTGCTGTGAATGGGGCTTTGTAAGTTACCCGTCCTGTCATTAGGGTGCTACATGATGTCACCCTCTAACTAGGGGAAAACTCCTCCGGTCACCCTCTAACCAGGGTAAAACTCCTCCCGTCACCCTCTAACCAGGGGAAAACTCCCGTCACCCTCTAACCTGGGTAAAACTCGTCCTGTCACCCTCTAACCTGGGTAAAACTCCTCCCGTCACCCTCTAACCTGGGTAAAACTCCTCCCGTCACCCTCTAACCTGGGTAAAATTCATCCCGTCACCCTCTAACCAGGGGAAAACTCGCCCCGTCAACCTCTAACCTGGGTAAAACTCCTCCCGTCACCCTCTAACCTGGGTAAAACTCGTCCCGTCACCCTCTAACCAGGGTAAAACTCCTCCCGTCACCCTCTAACCTGGGTAAAACTCATCCCGTCACCCTCTAACCAGGGGAAAACTCCTCCCGTCACCCTCTAACCTGGGTAAAACTCCTCCCGTCACCCTCTAACCTGGATAAAACTCCTCCCGTCACCCTCTAACCTGGGTAAACCTCCTCCCGTCACCCTCTAACCTGGGTAAAACTCGTGCTGTCACCCTCTAACCAGGGGAAAACTCATCCCATCACCCTCTAACCTGGGTTAACCTCCTCCCGTCACCCTCTAACCTAGGTAAAACTCCTCCCGTCACCCTCTAAACTGGGTAAAACTCATCCCATCACCCTCTAACCTGGGTAAACCTCCTCCCGTCACCCTCTAACCTGGGTAAAACTCGTGCTGTCACCCTCTAACCAGGGGAAAACTCATCCCATCACCCTCTAACCTGGGTTAACCTCCTCCCGTCACCCTCTAACCTAGGTAAAACTCCTCCCGTCACCCTCTAAACTGGGTAAAACTCATCCCATTACCCTCTAACCAGGGGAAAACTCCTCCCGTCACCCTCTAAACTGGGTAAAACTCATCCCATCACCCTCTAACCAGGGGAAAACTCCTCCCGTCACCCTCTAACCTGGGTAAAACTCCTCCCGTCACCCTCTAACCTGGGTAAAACTCCTCCCGTCACCCTCTAACCTGGATAAAACCCGTCCCGTCACCCTCTAACCTGGGTAAAACTCGTCCCGTCACCCTCTAACCAGGGGAAAACTCCTCCGGTCACCCTCTAACCAGGGTAAAACTCCTCCCGTCACCCTCTAACCAGGGGAAAACTCCCGTCACCCTCTAACCTGGGTAAAACTCGTCCTGTCACCCTCTAACCTGGGTAAAATTCATCCCGTCACCCTCTAACCAGGGGAAAACTCGCCCCGTCAACCTCTAACCTGGGTAAAACTCCTCCCGTCACCCTCTAACCTGGGTAAAACTCGTCCCGTCACCCTCTAACCAGGGTAAAACTCCTCCCGTCACCCTCTAACCTGGGTAAAACTCGTCCCGTCACCCTCTAACCTGGATAAAACTCCTCCCGTCACCCTCTAACCTGGGTAAACCTCCTCCCGTCACCCTCTAACCTGGGTAAAACTCGTGTTGTCACCCTCTAACCAGGGGAAAACTCATCCCATCACCCTCTAACCTGGGTTAACCTCCTCCCGTCACCCTCTAACCTAGGTAAAACTCCTCCCGTCACCCTCTAAACTGGGTAAAACTCATCCCATCACCCTCTAACCAGGGGAAAACTCCACCCGTCACCCTCTAAACTGGGTAAAACTAATCCCATCACCCTCTAACCAGGGGAAAACTCCTCCCGTCACCCTCTAAACTGGGTAAAACTCATCCCATCACCCTCTAACCAGGGGAAAACCCGTCCCGTCACCCTCTAACCTGGGTAAAACTCGTCCCGTCACCCTCTAACCAGGGGAAAACTCCTCCGGTCACCCTCTAACCAGGGTAAAACTCCTCCCGTCACCCTCTAACCAGGGGAAAACTCCCGTCACCCTCTAACCTGGGTAAAACTCGTCCTGTCACCCTCTAACCTGGGTAAAATTCATCCCGTCACCCTCTAACCAGGGGAAAACTCGCCCCGTCAACCTCTAACCTGGGTAAAACTCCTCCCGTCACCCTCTAACCTGGGTAAAACTCGTCCCGTCACCCTCTAACCAGGGTAAAACTCCTCCCGTCACCCTCTAACCTGGGTAAAACTCGTCCCGTCACCCTCTAACCTGGATAAAACTCCTCCCGTCACCCTCTAACCTGGGTAAACCTCCTCCCGTCACCCTCTAACCTGGGTAAAACTCGTGTTGTCACCCTCTAACCAGGGGAAAACTCATCCCATCACCCTCTAACCTGGGTTAACCTCCTCCCGTCACCCTCTAACCTAGGTAAAACTCCTCCCGTCACCCTCTAAACTGGGTAAAACTCATCCCATCACCCTCTAACCAGGGGAAAACTCCACCCGTCACCCTCTAAACTGGGTAAAACTAATCCCATCACCCTCTAACCAGGGGAAAACTCCTCCCGTCACCCTCTAAACTGGGTAAAACTCATCCCATCACCCTCTAACCAGGGGAAAACTCCTCCCGTCACCCTCTAACCTGGGTAAAACTCCTCCCGTCACCCTCTAGCCTGGGGAAAACCCCTCCCGTCACCCTCTACCTGGATAAAACCCCTCCCGTCACCCTCTACCTGGATAAAACTCCTCCCGTCACCCTCTACCTGGATAAAACCCCTCCCGTCACCCTCTACCTGGATAAAACTTGTCCCGTCACCCTCTAACCAGGTTAAAACTTGTCCCGTCACCCTCTAACCTTGATAAAACTCATCCCGTCACCCTCTAACCTGGGTAAAACTCCTCCCGTCACCCTCTAACCTGGGTAAAACTCCTCCCGTCACCCTCTAACCTGGATAAAACTCCTCCCGTCACCCTCTAACCTGGGTAAAACTCCTCCCGTCACCCTCTAACCTGGGTAAAACTGCTCCCGTCACCCTCTAACCTGGATAAAACTCCTCCCGTCACCCTCTAACCTGGGTAAAACTCCTCCTGTCATTCTACTAATGTTTTAATTACATTGATACTTGGATGTATAGACTTGGATGTTAGCCATATATGGTGTTTCTGTATGTTCAGTGTTGATACCTGGATCATTCTGTGCTACAGTATCTGGTTCACTAATGCATAATGTTTTTGCAACGTTATAGTTAGGCTTCTGCACCCGATTTGCTAAAAGTTATAACGTTTCCCCAACATTGAAGCCAGACATCACTGCGAACAACCAGGGCCTGGACCACCGCAGGCTCCAAAGACTGGACAAGAGCGCTGCAATTATAGCTCACTTCAAAGATGCCAGCCAGTGAAAGAGAGCATTCATGCATTTATTTTGGCCAACCCAGTCCCACCACTGCTCTCCTCACCTTTCCACCTCCCCCTCCTCCCCCCTCTCCCCTTCTCTCTCCAGTTCTAACCCCCAAGCTTGTTTAGATGAGCGATTAACGGTAGAAACAAGTGCAAATAGAGTTTGCTTTGGCACTGAGAGGAAGGCCACTGTTGACACAGTTTACGGAAATCACTCTCTCTCTCTCTCTCTCTCTCTCTCTCTCTCTCTCTCTCTCTCTCTCTCTCTCTCTCTCTCTCTCTCTCTCTCTCTCTCTCAATTCAATTCAATTCAAGGGCTTTATTGGCATGGGAAACATGTGTTAACATTGCCAAAGCAAGTGAGGTAGACAACATACAAAGTGAATCTATAAAGTGAAAAACAACAAAAATTAACAGTAGACATTACACATACAGAGGTTTCAAAACAGTAAAGACATTACAAATGTCATATTCTATATATATATATATATATACAGTGTTTTAACAATATACAAATGGTTAAAGGACACAAGATAAAATAAATACGCATAAATATGGGTTGTATTTACAATGGTGTGTGTTCT
The DNA here is from genome assembly GCF_057628025.1 of Oncorhynchus mykiss. Classification (NCBI taxonomy): domain Eukaryota; kingdom Metazoa; phylum Chordata; class Actinopteri; order Salmoniformes; family Salmonidae; genus Oncorhynchus; species Oncorhynchus mykiss. Next base: position 66,944,761 of record NC_143034.1, on the reverse strand, counting down.
TCACTGGTTGCCCTTTTCTCGTGGCAACAGGTCACAAATCTTGCTGCTGTGATGGCACACTGTGGAATTTCACCCAGTAGATATGGGAGTTTTTCAAATTTGGATTTGTTTTCGAATTCTTTGTGGATCTGTGTAATCTGAGGGAAATATGTATCTCTAATATGGTCATACATTGGGCAGGAGGTTAGGAAGTGCAGCTCAGTTTCCACCTCATTTTGTGGGCAGTGAGCACATAGCCTGTCTTCTCTTGAGAGCCATGTCTGCCTACGGCGGCCTTTCTCAATAGCAAGGCTATGCTCACTGAGTCTGTACATAGTCAAAGCTTTCCTTAATTTTGGGTCGGTCACAGTGGTCAGGTATTCTGCCGCTGTGTACTCTCTGTTTAGGGCCAAATAGCATTCTAGTTTGCTCTGTTTTTTTGTTAATTCTTTCCAATGTGTCAAGTAATTATCTTTTTGTTTTCTCATGATTTGGTTGGGTCTAATTGTGCTGTTGTCCTGGGGCTCTGTAGGGTGTGTTTGTGTTTGTGAACAGAGCCCCAGGACCAGCTTGCTTAGGGGACTCTTCTCCAGGTTCATCTCTCTGTAGGTGATGGCTTTGTTATGGAAGGTTTGTGAATCACTTCCTTTTAGGTGGTTGTAGAATTTGACGGCTCTTTTCTGGATTTTGATAATTAGTGGGTATCGGCCTAATTCTGCTCTGCATGCATTATTTGGTGTTCTACGTTGTACACGGAGGATATTTTTGCAGAATTCTGCGTGCAGAGTCTCAATTTGGTGTTTGTCCCATTTTGTGAAGTCTTGGTTGGTGAGCGGACCCCAGACCTCACAACCATAAAGGGCAATGGGCTCTATGACTGATTCAAGTATTTTTAGCCAAATCCTAATTGGTATGTTGAAATTTATGTTTCTTTTGATGGCATAGAATGCCCTTCTTGCCTTGTCTCTCAGATCGTTCACAGCTTTGTGGAAGTTACCTGTGGCGCTGATGTTTAGGCCAAGGTATGTATAGTTTTTTGTGTGCTCTAGGGCAACAGTGTCTAGATGGAATTTGTATTTGTGGTCCTGGTGACTGGACCTTTTTTGGAACACCATTATTTTGGTCTTACTGAGATTTACTGTCAGGGCCCAGGTCTGACAGAATCTGTGCATAAGATCTAGGTGCTGCTGTAGGCCCTCCTTGGTTGGTGACAGAAGCACCAGATCATCGGCAAACAGCAGACATTTGACTTCGGATTCTAGCAGGGGGAGGCCGGGTGCTGCAGACTTTTCTAGTGCCCGCGCCAATTCGTTGATATATATGTTGAAGAGGGTGGGGCTTAAGCTGCATCCCTGTCTAACCCCACGACCCTGTGTGAAGAAATGTGTGTGTTTTTTGCCAATTTTAACCGCACACTTGTTGTTTGTGTACATGGATTTTATAATGTCGTATGTTTTACCCCCAACACCACTTTCCATCAGTTTGTATAGCAGACCCTCATGCCAGATTGAGTCGAAGGCTTTTTTGAAATCAACAAAGCATGAGAAGACTTTGCCTTTGTTTTGGTTTGTTTGGTTGTCAATTAGGGTGTGCAGGGTGAATACATGGTCTGTTGTACGGTAATTTGGTAAAAAGCCAATTTGACATTTGCTCAGTACATTGTTTTCATTGAGGAAATGTACGAGTCTGCTGTTAATAATAATGCAGAGGATTTTCCCAAGGTTACTGTTGACACATATTCCACGGTAGTTGTTGGGGTCAAATTTGTCTCCACTTTTGTGGATTGGGGTGATCAGTCCTTGGTTCCAAATATTGGGGAAGATGCCAGAGCTAAGTATGATGTTAAAGAGTTTTAGTATAGCCAATTGGAATTTGTTGTCTGTATATTTGATAATTTCATTGAGGATACCATCAACACCACAGGCCTTTTTGGGTTGGAGGGTTTTTATTTTGTCCTGTAACTCATTCAATGTAATTGGAGAATCCAGTGGGTTCTGGTAGTCTTTAATAGTTGATTCTAAGATCTGTATTTGATCATGTATATGTTTTTGCTCTTTATTCTTTGTTATAGAGCCAAAAAGATTGGAGTGGTTTACCCATACATCTCCATTTTGGATAGATAATTCTTCTTGTTGTTGTTTGTTTAGTGTTTTCCAATTTTCCCAGAAGTGGTTAGAGTCTATGGATTCTTCAATTGCATTGAGATGATTTCTGACATGCTGTTCCTTCTTTTTCCGTAGTGTATTTCTGTATTGTTTTAGTGATTCACCATAGTGAAGGCGTAGACTCAGGTTTTCCGGGTCTCTATGTTTTTGGTTGGACAGGTTTCTCAATTTCTTTCTTAGATTTTTGCATTCTTCATCAAACCATTTGTCATTATTGTTAATTTTTTTCGGTTTTCTATTTGAGATTTTTAGATTTGATAGGGAAGCTGAGAGGTCAAATATACTGTTAAGATTTTCTACTGCCAAGTTTACACCTTCACTATTACAGCGGAACGTTTTACCCAGGAAATTGTCTAAAAGGGATTGAATTTGTTGTTGCCTAATTGTTTTTTGGTAGGTTTCCAAACTGCATTCCTTCCATCTATAGCATTTCTTAATGTTGCTCAGTTCCTTTGGCTTTGATGCCTCATGAATGATTATTGCTCTGTTTAAGTAGACTGTGATTTTGCTGTGGTCTGATAGGGGTGTCAGTGGGCTGACTGTGAACGCTCTGAGAGACTCTGGGTTGAGGTCAGTGATAAAGTAGTCTACAGTACTACTGCCAAGAGATGAGCTATAGGTGTACCTACCATAGGAGTCCCCTCGAAGCCTACCGTTGACTATGTACATACCCAGCGTGCGACAGAGCTGCAGGAGTTGTGACCCGTTTTTGTTGGTTATGTTGTCATAGTTGTGCCTAGGGGGGCATATGTGGGAGGGAATGCTGTCACCTCCAGGCAGGTGTTTGTCCCCCTGTGTGCTGAGGGTGTCAGGTTCTTGTCCGGTTCTGGCATTTAGGTCGCCACAGACTAGTACATGTCCCTGGGCCTGGAAATGATTAATTTCCCCCTCCAGGATGGAGAAGCTGTCTTCATTAAAATATGGGGATTCTAGTGGGGGGATATAGGTAGCACACAGGAGGACATTTTTCTCTGTTAGGATAATTTCCTTTTGAATTTCTAGCCAAATGTAAAATGTTCCTGTTTTGATTAATTTAATGGAGTGAGTTAGGTCTGCTCTATACCAAATTAGCATACCCCCTGAGTCCCTTCCCTGTTTCACACCTGGTAGTTTGGTGGATGGGACTACCAGCTCTCTGTAACCTAGAGGGCAACCAGTGGGTCCATCTCCTCTATACCAGGTTTCTTGCAGGATGACAATGTCTGTATTACCGATTTCTTTGGTGAAGTCCAGGTTTCTGCTCTTTAGGCCAAAGGCAGATGACCTCAGGCCTTGGATATTCCAGGATAATATAGTGAAGGCTTTTTGTTCCATAGAGTGTCCAATGTTGTTGGTCGTGGTTTGGCCTCAGGCCAGTAAGTGTGAGCAGAGCCTGCTGAGCATCTGGTACATGCCATTGGCTTGGGCGAGTGTGAGAGTGGGGGTTGGGACTGTTTGCCCGCTCACTACCTGGGCGTATGTGTGGCTTCCATGTTGAGGCCCTCTTTGCGGGGGTGGGGTGCATGGGGTGGGCAGGAGTGGCATAGGTCTGATCTGAGGGGGCCTAAATGGGGTGTGGGCATGGTTGACGTGGGGGGGTGTTGATTGGTTGGGGTGGGGGTGTGGCTGTGTCTGGGTGTACTGTGGTCTGGATGTAATTCCTCTTGGCGTGGGTCCTCTATGTGTAGGTCCAGGGGGGGGTCCTGCAGATCTGGGAGGGTGTCTCGCTGGTCTGGATGGGGTGTCTATTGATCTTTTGCTCCTGTGTGAAGTGTTGGGGATACGTTTGAGAGCGATGTCCTTTAGAGTTCGGGCAAAGGTGGGCACTGCTGCCTTGTAGAGGTGGACCTGGTCATAGAGGCTGTTCAAGTCCAGGGTGGAGTGGTGGGCCAGGAAAACGTTTGGTTTTGAGGCACAGTCACGGGAAATACTTGCATTTACCCGCTGTATTGTGGCAGGGTGGAAGTCTTTTCGTGGTAGCAGGGTGGAGATAACCACTTGTGCGTTGGGGAAAGTAGAAGAAGCCTTTTCAATCACTCCCTTCAGTGCTGTGGCCACTCTTTCCTGCTGTGCTCTCAGGTCGTTTGTGCCTGTGTGTATTATTATGTGGCTGGGTGAGCCTAGTTTGGCCTCAGACAGAAGGTCTAGGGCGCGCTGGGTGTTTGGACACCAGAGTTTAGACACACTGTGTTTGGGAAAAAGTTTTTTTTCTTCTATATATTTCCCATTTGAGTCCATAAGTAGTACAATCTGTGTCTTGTGTTTGTCCTCAGTGGGTGTGGGGGGGTTGTCAAAAGGGCTATCAGGGTGGCTGACAGGGGGGGTGCTCAGAGGGGGTGAGAGCCTCTGGGCTTGGGGTTCTTCATTGGTCTGTTCTGCTGTGATGTCGACTCTATGGTCAGGGTCTGGTGTGGACTGTTCTGCTGTGGTGTCGACTCTATGGTCAGGGTCTGGTGTGGACTGTTCTGCTGTGGTGTCGAGACTTTTGTTGGGTGCTGAGGTGGGCTGTTCTCTCTCTCTCTCTCTCTCTCTCTCTCTCTCTCTCTCTCTCTCTCTCTCTCTCTCTCTCTCTCTCTCTCTCTCTCTCTCTCTCTCTCTCTCTCTCTCTCTCTCTCTCTCTCTCTCTCTCTCTCTCTCTCTCTCTCTCTCTCTCTCTCTCTCTCTCTCTCTCTCTCTCTCTCTCTCTCTCTCTCTCTCTCTCTCTCTCTCTCTCTCTCTCTCTCTCTCTCTCTGAGCTGAATAGTCAGCAGAGGTGAGGGACGGGGGTGGCTACACAGGTAGGCTTCAGTCCTCGGGCCCCCTGCAGCTCCAGAGATCCATATATATAACCAAAGAGGGAGGGAGAGCGAGAGAGAGAGAGAGAGAGAGAGAGAGAGAGAGAGAAATATAAATAAATATGCAAAGGTATTAGATGCTCAATTATCACTGTAACTGATCTATTTGCCACGTCAACAGACTAGCGATGTCACTAAGCAACGTCTATAATTCAGAACCCCGTCTCCTCCGGACCCACATTTAACTGTTGATGACACATTTAGAGACTGCAGTGTAGGCCAGATTTAAAGCCCCAGTCTACGATCTATAGGCCAGCTTGCACTTTATTAAATCTGTCGAACACAAATTTAGAGGAAGTGTTGATTCACTGGCTTTAATTTACTTCCTGGATTTGTTTGATGTGGGACGTTGGTGGTGTAGGTTGTGACTAATAATCCTGTAATACTGCACTTCCTCCAACCTGTTATTGAAGGGGGGAGTTTTAAGAGGTCGCACAAAGGTTCTGAACAGAGTCCAGAGTGCCATAAGACTTGAACAGCTGGTGTTTTCTCTCCATCCTCTCCATATGTTCTCTGTTTATTGGACGGTCATCACCAACTCTAGCCCATAGCATATCATATGATCTGATTTCAGGACATTCCTATGTGTCGGCCATCTGCTCAGGAGGCCCGTCTGTAAACTAGTCTGGGACTAGTCAGGATCTAGGATCTATAATCCAGCTCTAGGACTGAGTCTGTGATTGTCCCCCTAGTAACTACAGCTCTAAGAGTGAGTCTGTGATTATCCCCCTAGTAACTACAGCTCTAGGAGTGAGTCTGTGATTATCCCCCTAGTTTCTACAGCTCTAGGAGTGAGTCTGTGATTATCCCCCTAGTAACTTCAGCTCTAGGAGTGAGTCTGTGATTATCCCCCTAGTAACTAAAGCTCTAGGAGTGAGTCTGTGATTATTCCCCTAGTAACTTCAGCTCTAGGAGTGAGTCTGTGATTATGCCCCTAGTAACTACAGCTCTAGGAGTGAGTCTGTGATTATGCCCCTAGTAACTTCACACATACAGTTATGGGGTTCATGAGTGTTGTGTTTATGGTGTGAGGTGAAGGGGATAGAAGGGTGTGTGTGTGTATGCCTCCAGGTGTGTATTCCTCCATTTGTGTGTTTGTGTGTTTGTGTGTTTGTGTGTGTGTGTGTCAGAATCAAAATCACTTTATTCACCAAGTACAATTCTACGGACTGTGATCATGTGAGCATGTATCTGCGTGTATGTCCGAATGTCAACTGATTCTGTGTGTATACATACAGTATGCATTATAGTTAAAAGTGTTTGTGTGTTGGTGCAGTTGAACATAAACACTCCTCCCCTCCCACCCTTCGGGTCACATCTCCCACCTTCGTCGCTTCCCCCAGAATCCGAAACCCGACGCTGGAAGTCAGGCAGTTGGAGCATCCCACTGGCTGATTAGGGGGGGACCCACCACGCTGCCGGTGTTACAGTCTGGCTCAGGTGTCCCATTTGTCACACCCACAGGCCCCCAAGCCACCTGGCAGCTCGCACCCCAGGCTGAGGCACTGTCGCTGGGCTAGAGAGGCAGACAGACAGGGCCCCTCTGGGTCAGTTAGTCTCCAGGGTTCTATATATCGTCCCGGCTGTTGAAGTTTCTAAAGTTCTCGTCTCTCGTTAAAAGCCAGACCTGTCTTGTTAAATCACGGAGCTGTCGTCTATACATCACACACCTGGTGGGACATGTATGGCTGCAGAACAATGGCTGTCATAAGGGCTGGAGAGGAGAGGGATGGTTCTGAGAAAATAGGGCATTCAAAGAGCAATTATCCCGACTCCTCAGAGGGATAACGTGTGTGCATATGTGCACGCACGCACGCACACACACACGCACGCACGCACGCACGCACGCACACACACACACACACACACACACGCTCTAGGATCCCGTCGTAATGGTTGATAGGATGAGCATGGTGTCTGAATGGTGTCTAAGGTGAGGTAGAGCCCACACAATTACACTGCTGGTGTTGTTTGGGTGGGGCACTGGAAGGTTACCTGGGAGGGGTGTTTATGCTCACACACACACACAAGAAAGCACACACAAATGTACACGGGGAGGCACACACCTGTACATGCACGCGTGCACACACACCCTCTGGGCACTGTGGTTCGGCATTCCCCCTCATTCCCATCCAACTTGATAGCTGACAGCTTGCAGAAAGGAACAGATCATAACTCCCCCCCACACACACACACACACACACACACACACACACACACACACTCCCACAGCGTATCATAACCCAGCTGGCATACAGTAATCCCTAACAGTGTTGTCATTGTCTACTCCCCACTCCTCTGGCTCAGGTCCATGCAGTCTCCATGGAGAAGACAAGGCCTACAGGCTAGCTGGTCTCCATTCTCCTCATTATGTACTGACCTACATCTGACCTCTGCCTCCTCACAGCTTCCTTCAGAGTCACTGAAAACAGGAAGGAAATTTGCATTTGATGATGACTGGTGATGTCAATAAAATGTCAAATGATGACCAATCCAGACTAGCGACACAGAGGACAATGACAGACATGGGGAAATATCCTAACTTAAGCAATGCAGTGTACCACTCAAAGGTTACTACGAACTCTATCTCTCATTGAAATCAATACATTGACCTCAAAGTTTAATCCTGACATGAAAGTCTGATGTTAGAATTCAGCCCTAATTAAATACTAAAAAGGTAAGAGCACCTTCCCACTTCATCAACAGAACAACTCAAGAACTCCCCATCTCTCTCTCCCAGTGGCCCAGAGCTCTGGTAGGAAATCTGGCTCCAACATCAAGACTTCCATGGAAGCACAGTCTGAGATCCAGTCAGCCAGTGAGTTCACAAACAGTGAACCTCGCCAAACATCGCAGACAGCTGCCCTGTACCAAATACCAGGACAGAGAGATAAAGCACAGAGAGCTGAGGACACCGACCCTGGTACTGGAGAACTCCATGTTGTTCAGGCTTTTGTTCCAGGGCAGCACTAACACACTTGATTCATCTAATCAAGCTTTTGATGATCAGCTGATTGGTGGACTCAGGTGCGTTTATGTAGGGCTTGAGCAAAATCCTGCACACCCCACTCTCATTACCAATGTTTGGCTAAGAGAAAAATGTGTCTGGTGGTCCCAGATCTGTGTGTGCTGTGTTCAGCCAATGTCTATGGTTGTTGCCATTGTTTGGCAATGATAATGATCATAGGACTTGGCTATGGACAGCACAATCAAATCTGTGTCCAGGCTAGAGAGAGAGAGAGAGAGGCAGAGAGTAGAGAGAACAGGAGGAGGGAAAGAGCTTATGGCAACCCGACAACAATAACACTTAAAGCATGCATATCATCCCAAATAGAAACATTCTATTTGGGGCTGGAGAGAGGTTAACACACCACTGTTATTCCCAGCTCCCCTTTGACCTCTCACACCCTCTCACACCCTCCCTTCCTGGCCTTGCCTCGGGCAGCTATGCTAATGGTCTTCTACACTGGTATGCAGAGTCTGTGTGTGTGTGTGTGTGTGTGTGTGTGTGTGTGTGTGTGTGTGTGTGTGTGTGTGTGTGTGTGTGTGTGTGTGTGTGTGTGTGTGCACTCGTGCTTATGCATGTATGCGGGTGTGCATGTGTGTGTGTGGGTGAACAACACAGAGAAAATCCTGCCAACACTGCACGAAAAAACCACCCAATCCTCCTGGGTGCATAAGGGCTGTGAAACCCTAGGTGGTCCCTGAAGAGAGAAGGGAGTGGGAGAAAGTAAGAAAGAAAGACAGAAAGAAAGACAGAAAGAAAGAAAGAAAGAGGGAGGGAGGGCAGGAGGTGTGTGGGGGAGAGAGTTCAAAGAGAGAGAGGGGAGACTGTCAGGTTGTCTGTGTCAACAACACGGAATTTAATTGGCCTGTAGCCCGAGGCCTCTCCACAGTGAGGCTCCGGGGGGCCAGAGGGGCCACATCCCTGGCATTACACACAATTAGAGTAGCCAGAGGGTCAACTAGGCCAGCCAGGGGAGGTCCCAGGCCTGTCAGCCCCAGGGAGGGCTGCCCCTCTGCCACAGGGTGAGCCCAGGCAAGGCCCAGGTCATGGTGAAAGGCCCACACTAACACTAGGCTCCTGTCTGGTAGATAAAAGCTTCCTGTGAGTGTCACAGTGATCTGAGGGACTAAGGTAGGAGAGGGAGGGCTGACACTGCAAATTACACAGGAGGCGGGGAAGGGAGGGGAGGGGATGGGAGCAGGGGATGAGGGGAGGAGAGGAGGGGGGGATGGGAGGAGGGATGGGAAGAGGGGGAGGGGAAGGGAGGAGGGGGGAGGGGTAGTGCAGGTTTATATTGGTGATGGTTGTGTGTGTGCGTGTAAATGTTTCTGTATGTTTGTGTGTCTACAAAGGGTAACAACATTTTAAGATCAACCATGAATCCCAGTTACTATTCATTTTCTTAAGTCCCACATACACTTTCTAACCTCCTTAACTACAATGACATTCCACCCTAACACTTTCGCATGTTTCTGACAAGATCAGAGGATCTGGACAGTGTTTATGAGTGTCTCTGTTGGTTAGCCCTGGCTTTGGTTTGACCCCATCCTTGACCTCTATCCTAATGTGATAAACAGGCCCAATCAGCAGAGGAAACACTGGGGAAGTGACTGGGGAAGTTAATATGACCTGCAGTCCAGGCTTCAAACACCACCAGCCCTCTGTTCTCCTCTCTTCCAGTGAACTAGTGAGAGAGACTGGAGGTCAACTAGTTCAGGCATTAAAAAGTTGTTTGGTTTAAAAGTAATGAGGGAAGTGGTTTTGTTGCGTCTAACCTCTACTCACCTCTCTTCAGACATCAGGCAACTAGTGCCATGTGGGAGGAAGGTCGGCCGGTTCAAGTCTAGAACCTTTTATTTTGTTTGTTCAAAACAGTTATGATGGAAATGGTTAGTTCTTTTCCCTCTGTTCTCCTGTGTTCTCCTCGGGTTTCCAATAAACCTGTGAGAGGCATGGAGTGAGGGTCATCTTAAAATCTTTTGTTTCAAAATGGGATTTATTCAAAGGAGTTAGTTATGTGAGGAAATGCTTCAGCTTTGTTTTCCAACTTCTCACATCTCCTGAGAAGTCAACTAGGTGACAGAGAAAAGGGGAAGGTCAGTCAGTATTACCCACGTTAAAGGAAAAAGGTGAAGGAACCTTCTGCTTTGTTCAAAACTTGGATGTCCTCCAGTCATGTGGGGAATGCTCCACAGTGCCTTGCAAAATTATTCACCCTCCTTGGCGTTTTTCCTATTTTGTTGCATTACAACCTGTAATTTAAATGGATTTTTATTTGGATTTCATGTAATGGACATACACAAAATAGTCAGAATTGGTGAAGTGAAATTTAAAAAATGACTTGTTTAAATAAAAAAATAAAAAACTGAAAAGTGGTGTGTGCATATGTATTCACCCCCTTCGCTATGAAGCCCCTAAATATGATCTGGTGCAACCAATTACCTTCAGAAGTCACATATTTAGGTAAATAAAGTCCACCTGTGTGCAATCTAAGTGTCACATGATCTGTCACATGATCTCAGTATATACACACCAGTTCTGAAAGGCCCCAGATTCTACAACACCATTAAGCAAGGGGCACCACCAAGCAAGCGGCACCATGAAGACCAAGGAGCTCTCCAAACAGGTCAGGGACAAAGTTGTGGAGAAGTACAGATGGGTTGGGTTATACATTTTTTTATTAAAAACATTGACCATCCCACGGAACACCATTAAATCCATTATTAAAAAATATAAAGAATATGGCACCACAACAAACCTGCCAAGAGAGGGCAGCCCACCAAAACTCACGGACCAGGCAAGGAGGGCATTAATCAGAGAGGCAACAAAGAGATCAAAGATAACACTGAAGGATCTGCAAAGCTCCACAGCGGAGATTGGAGTATCTGTCCATAGGACCACTTTAAGCCTGCACTCCACTGAGCTGGGCTTTACGGAAGAGTGGACAGAAAAAAGCCATTGCTTAAAGAAGAAAATAAGCAAACACGTTTGGTGTTCGACAAAAGGCATGTGGGAGACTCTCCAAACATATGGAAGAAGGTACTCTCAGATGAGACTAAAATGTAGATTTTTGGCCATCAAGGAAAACGCTATGTCTGGTGCAAACCCAACACCTCTTATCACCCCGAGAACACTAACACTATGAAGCATGGTGGTGGCAGTATCATGCTGTGGGGATGTTTTTCATCGGCAGGGACTGGGAAACTGGTCAGAATTGAAGGAATGATGGATGGTGCTAAATACAGGGACATTCTTGAGGGAAACCTGTTTCAGTCTTCCACAGATTTGAGACTGAGACAAAGGTCCACCTTCCAGCAGTACAATGACCCTAAGCATACTGCTAAAGCAACACTCAAGTGGTTTAAGGGAAACATTTAAATGTCTTGGAATGGCCTAGTCAAAGCCCAGACCTCAATCCAATTGAGAATCTGTGGTATGACTTAAAGATTGCTGTACACGAGCAGAATCCATCCAACTTGAAGGAGCTGGTGCAGTTTTGCCTTGAAGAATGGGCAACAACCCCAGTGGCTAAATGTGCCATGCTTATAGAGACATACCCCAAGAGGCTTGCAGCTGTAATTGCTGCAAAAGGTGGCTCTACAAAGTATTGACTTTGGAGGGGTGAATAGTTATGCAGGCTCAAGTTAAAAAATGTCTCATTTCTTGTTTGTTTCACAAAAAAAAATATTTTGCATCTTCGAAGTGGTAGGTATGTTGTTTAAAGAAAATGATACAAACAGAACAAAAAATAAATTTTAATTCCAGGTTGTAAGGCATTTTTTTTTTGAAGAATGCTAAGGGGGTGAATACTTTCGCAAGACACCATAAATGCTCCAGTTGGGAGAAGGGTTGGATACAGCCATAGAGTTAGCGTATATACTGGACAGTATATGTACATAAACATGAACTATTTTTTCATGTCTAGGAATATACAGTAGCCATTCACTTAGCCCTACATTTAGCCAGGATGCCATTGTCTTCCAGAGACTGGCTGGTCCTTTGGGTTTATGACTGAATAGCCATAGTCTCCTTACTGGCTTCCATGCTATTCCATCTCTCACAACACACACGTGTAAGCACACACACACACACACTCACACTCACACACACACACACACACACACACACACACACACACACACACACACACACACACACACACACACACACACACCTGCCTCTGGACATCGTGACAGGTTATGCATAATGAGCCAAGGTGAAGCCAGGAGAGGCCAAACAGAAGCACTATATTGTCTTGGCAGCTTCTCTGATTCAGACAGATTATGACACGTTTCATCTCATCATAGTCTTTACTGTATTTCCCATATACATTTGCGAGCGTCTCACATTCTATCAGTCTGGGCTGCGTTAGAGACTCCAGATGACTTCATGTAACTAGAGAGGAGAGGTGGAAAAGAGGAAAGAGGGAGGAGGAGAAGAGGAAAGAGGGAGGAGGAGAAGGGAGGAGGAGAAGGGAGGAGGGAGCCTGGTCTGGGTTACATGTTCTGTTCTTCTGGTTCACTCTGGTCTAGGATGAAATGGTGGTGAGTGAAAGTGAAAATAAACAACAAAAAGAACCTGTCTGCCTCCTTTTTTACCATTTTCCTTTTCATTCTCATGGAGGCCTGTTGGCTGCATGTAACAATATCTTTGAAAATCCGTTTGTGAGATTTAACAGTGTTTTCGTTTCAGGGATTGGTCCCCCATGAAACTCGATCTGTGACAGTTCAACCATATACCCCCAAATCCCCCTACCACCACCACCACACTCCAACCCCTCTAGCCCCCCTGCAACCCGTCAACACACACACACACATTGGGTGACCCCTCTGAAGGAATTTGGTTCTGCATGTAATGTTATACTGCATATGTCAGAGCTCTCCTTTTACTGAGACCATTTTGCCCCTTTACAGTATGGGACAGGACAGAACAGGGGGGTTGAGGGGTGCCGTGGTACGTTGGGGGGTGTTGGGGAGGGGTGCATCAGATTCCCCCCTACCCCAGGGATAGAGCTACAGACCCAGTGAGCTCATGTTTTGTCAGCAGGCATCAATCTCTCCTTTCTGTCACTTCTTCTCCCCTCCAACCTCTGACCCCTGACCCCTAACCGTGCCCCTCGGCCTCGGTTACAAGGTTCCTGGCTTTCTCATTGGTGGACCGGGGGGTACAGCTGAGATTGGGTGATCTCTCCCTTTCATGCTACAGTCTGCCCCAGGGGAATGCTGTCTCTGTAGTTACATGGTGGAAGGCTTTGCTGTTTCTGTCTCACTACATGACAGTCTACAACAAGGGTTGGAACTCAAAACAATTCTCCAATCGTTTAGTTCTGAACAGAACCACCATTTTTTGCGTTCTGTTCCACTGAAGAAAAATAGAGCTGGCCTGTCTCACTGTACATGTCAGTCTATAGGGCTGGCCTGTCTCACTGTACATGTCAGTCTATAGGGCTGGCCTGTCTCACTGTACATGTCAGTCTATAGAGCTGGTCTGTCTCACTGTACATGTCAGTCTATAGGGCTGGCCTGTCTCACTGTACATGTCAGTCTATAGGGCTGGCCTGTCTCACTGTACATGTCAGTCTATAGGGCTGGCCTGTCTCACTGTACATGGCCGTCTATAGAGCTGGCCTGTCTCACTGTACATGTCAGTCTATAGGGCTGGCCTGTCTCACTGTACATGTCAGTCTATAGGGCTGGCCTGTCTCACTGTACATGGCCGTCTATAGAGCTGGCCTGTCTTACTGTACATGTCAGTCTATAGGGCTGGCCTGTCTCACTGTACATGTCAGTCTATAGGGCTGGCCTGTCTCACTGCACATGGCCGTCTATAGAGCTGGCCTGTCTCACTGTACATGTCAGTCTATAGGGCTGGCCTGTCTCACTGTACATGTCAGTCTATAGGGCTGGCCTGTCTCACTGTACATGGCCGTCTATAGAGCTGGCCTGTCTCACTGTACATGTCAGTCTATAGGGCTGGCCTGTCTCACTGTACATGTCAGTCTATAGGGCTGGCCTGTCTCACTGTACATGGCCGTCTATAGAGCTGGCCTGTCTTACTGTACATGTCAGTCTATAGGGCTGGCCTGTCTCACTGTACATGTCAGTCTATAGAGCTGGCCTGTCTCACTGTACATGGCTGTCTATAGAGCTGGCCTGTCTCACTGTACATGGCTGTCTATAGAGCAGGCCTGTCTTACTCTACATGCAGTTTATATGGCTGTCCTGTCTTAGTGTACATGACAGTCTATAGTGCTGGCCTGTCTCACTGTGCACAACAGTCTATAGGGCTGACCTGTCTTACTGTACACGGCAGTCTATAGGGCTGACCTGTCTTACTGTACATGACAGTCTATAGGGCTGACATGGGAGGAGGTAAAGAGGCCTGTTTCAGTTGGCAACAGCAAATGTATTATATTCTATACTATTTTATTTTATTCTGTTCTATTTTGTTATATTCAAATTATATTGTTTTCTATTCTATTCTAGTCTAGTCTATTCTAGCCTCATCCATCTTTCTATGAATATCTATTTGTCTAGTTTCTATTATGTTCTTGGATCTGGTTTCTCTCTATCTTGATCTGCTTCCTTTCCTCTGCTCCATGACATCCTCTGCTCCATGACATCCTCTGCTCCATAACATCCTCTGCTCCATGACATCCTCTGCTCCATGACATCCTCTGCTCCATGACATCCTCTGCTCCATGACATCCTCTGCTCCATGACATCCTCTGCTCCATGACATCCTCTGCTCCATGACATCCTCTGCTCCATGACATCCTCTGCTCCATAACATCCTCTGCTCCATGACATCCTCTGCTCCATGACATCCTCTGCTCCATGACATCCTCTGCTCCATGACATCCTCTGCTCCATAACATCCTCTGCTCCATGACATCCTCTGCTCCATGGCATCCTCTGCTCCATGACATCCTCTGCTCCATAACATCCTCTGCTCCATAACATCCTCTGCTCCATAACATCCTCTGCAATTCAGTCTCCATTCTATATCCTCCTCATCATCCTATCAGTTCACTTCTTTCTCCTCCTCCTTCAGATGACTAAGTGTTCTATCCATCTCTTATTCAATGGACCTGTCAGTGGACCTGTCAATGGACCTGCTTCCCTCAGCGTAAAGGATGATGATGTCGGAACAAAGTGAGTCACACTCTGCTCTGGAGATGGAAGCTCTGGGCCTGCTGCTGGGGAGGGTATCTGGGGCTTGGAGGGGCATGCCGGGGCCAGGGGGTTAAAGCAGAGGGAACATGACAAACCACTTGTGGAATGCCCTTCTCTTCCCGTCTTCTTGATTCCCCTTGAATCATTAATCCAGCCTACCGGTCTGGTGTCATCCTCCCCAGTCATTATGCTGATCTGAGGGGTTTCTCTCCCTCTCCGTCTCTTTTCTGGGTCTGTCAATGAAACACTGAGGTCAAGAAACAGACAGGATTTCACGGGCATCCTTCACACTGTGACCTCCTGCATTTTTCTTTCTTCTTTCCACCAATACTGTGTCTCACTTTCTGTCTCTCTCTTTGGTTATGGGGGAAGTAACGTGGACAATGTAGATTTTTGGGGGGTGGGGGGTGGTACCTGTCAGGCACAACCAGCTCACCCTCTCCATCACTCCTCCCCCCAATCTCTCCATCAATTCTCTTCATCATCCCTCCATCACTCAGTGTCCCTCATCCATCACCGTCTGGTGAACCCCCAATTTCAGAGATATCACTTCCAACCCCCTGTACCCTCTCCCCCACCAGCCTTTATTTCCTGTCTCACTCCATCTCCTTCTGTCCTCTCCTTCATTTCTCCCTCTCCTCCCGTGTGAAGCCGCCTGGCTTCCGTCCATCAGCTAGTCTCTCAGCCCAGATCCAGAATGCTGACCAGTTGGTTTCAAATGAACTTTTCCTATTCTAGTTTGCATTCTAGAGCTCCTTGTTGTTTCAGACATCTCCTTCCTATGTAACAGGTGGCAACCTGTGCCAACCACAAGATTCCACAGGACACACATTTCTCACAGAAAATGTTTCTATCTACAGCTTCTGTTCTCTGTTCTCCAGTGATATTTCTATAAATCTACTGTATATTAAAAAAAACATTTATGGGATGTTGCAATGGTAACGTTAGCTGTAAACCATATTGGGTTCCATTGGAACAGTACCTAATGTTGTAGGAACGATCACTGTTTGCTGGGCAGTCCCTGTCCCATGTTGTCCAGTCTGTTGAGGATAACCTACTTTGTTATCCAGGCCTTTGTCCCCATCTGCAAATAATCAATACGCTGCAGCTGACATCAGCGCCCCCATGGCACTTAGCTACCACAAAGACACCAAATCAAAGAGAAGAAACCTGTATGGTCCTGTATTTAAACAGATCACGTTCTTCTTTCTTACTTTTACATTTTTTTTTTAGGCAGAGGCCCTACCCCTATGATGGTCCTTCCACTCCCCTCCTCCATCCCTCCTCCACTCCCCTCCTCCATCCCTCCACCACTCCCCTCCTCCATCCCTCCATCACTACACCCTTCCATCCCTCCACCACTCCCCTCCTCCATCCCTCCACCCTTCCATCCCTCCACCACTCCCCTCCTCCATCCCTCCATCCCTCCACCCTTCCATCCCTCCATCACTCTCCTCCTCCATCCCTCCATCACTACACCCTTCCATTCCTCCACCACTCCCCTCCTCCATCCCTCCATCACTACACCCTTCCATCGTTCCACCCCTCTACCCGATAGATTTGATGCTATGTTCAGTTGAAGTCTCCCTCTCTGAAGATCCATTCACAGACACCTGCACAGGTTGGCACAGCCTTACTTGCTATATTATCACAATAAACCTGTGACGCCCTCCAGAGGGGTGGTGGGGGGGGGGGGGGGGGTGAAGGGGGTGAGACCGACAGATAGAATGAGGGGGGTGAGAGAGAGGGGGTGAGAGGGTGAGAGAGATAGGGGTGAGGGAGAGAGAGAGAGATATGGGGTAAGGGGGGTGAGAGAGAGGGGTGTGTGAGAGAGAGGGCTGGGGGGTGAGAGGACTGGAGGGGGGGGTGAGAGAGAGGGGGTGAGAGGGTGAGAGAGATAGGGGTGAGGGAGAGAGAGAGATATGGGGTAAGGGGGAGGAGAGAGGGGCGGGGGTGAGAGGACTGGAGGGGGGGTGAGAGAGAGGGGGTGAGAGGTTGAGAGAGATAGGGGTGAGGGAGAGAGAGAGAGATATGGGGTAAGGGGGGTGAGAGAGAGGGGTGTGTGAGAGAGAGGGCTGGGGGGGTGAGAGAGGGTGTTTGAGGGATTGGGTATAACTAAGCAGTAACAAAACATACTGTAGGGGTAAGTGGAGAGAAGAGGGTGAATAGTGTAAACTACCTAAAAAACATTAACTCGTCATGACAAATAGATTCCACAGTTTCATTAAGTTCTGTGTTGTTTTACATTTTTACTCCTCAACCAGGTAGAAAGATAGAAACATCTCTCAAATTGATCACTGCAGTTATTTGTCCATGAAATGAACCATCTTAAAAATGTCCTCTCTGTTTAATCCCACTATCCTACTCTAGCAACCACATTGCATAAGAGAGGGTGAGGAGTCTGGTAAAAGTGACTGAGGTGTGGGATTTGGCTGTGATTTAAGGTGCAGGATTCTCTGGCTCCAGTGCCATGGGGGCGTACTGGGGGCCTGGTCTCGTCTGCCCTGCCGTGTGAATGTGGCCTCAGACGCCAGCTCTCCACAGGGCAGAGTGTCCCCTGGGTAACTCCTCACCACCTTGGCCACAGAGGGACAGAGCACTCCTTCATCACTGTACTGTAAGGACAGTGTGTGTGTGTCCGTGTGTGCATGGACATCTTACTTAGTCGCTGGCTCTGCACACTCCGAGTGTGTGTGTGTGTGTGTGTGTGTGTGTGTGTGTGTGTATATATGTACAGTATGTGTGTGCGTGTAGACAGGACCCTCGCCCAGCCCGTAGCCCTGTGCTACCAGTGGGCTATGTAACCGCTGGCAACAGCAGAAAAGAATAACTGCCTTCATAGTAGCCAAATAAGCAAGCACAGGTAAATAAACTGTTCCTATAAAAAGGTGTGAGCACCCTGCTCTTCTTCCTTAAAGGCTGACTGCTACACCGTCATGGATAAACACACACACACACACACACACACACACACACACACACACACACACACACACACACACACACACACACACACACACACACACACACACTGTATCTTAGTGATCCTAATTTGTTTAGGCCAGAGAAAATTGCTTTCAGGTAACTATAACAACACCAGTGGAAGACGGGACTGTTTCCTCTCGTGTTGGTCTTTCTGAAAATAAAATAGCGTGTGAGTGTGAGAGACGGAGAGATTGAGAGACAAGGATGGCGGACTGCGGTTTGCGTTTGAGACAGAGTTTGTTCCTCTGTCTTTCTCTGATCTCTGTTTAGCTCTGTGTGTTTCCAGTTTGGCTCCTCTGGCCTGTTCCCAGGCTCCTAACCCTCCAAGCCACTCTGCCACCGCAGGCTCACGTCTTTAACACGCGTCAATATTAGCTGATGATTATTTCGGAGGCCCGAGAGGGATGGAATGTCCGTCGCAGATTACAGAGTTAAACACAAAATAATTAGATGGAATCCGAGGCATCGGAACCTAACCACTAATGAATATTTAGCATTTGCCTAAAACAAACAGAGATGATTTAACCCAGGCATTCCGCGGGCAGCTAAATGTGGGTGTGTGGAGACGGGGGTCCTGACTAACTGACTAACCTCAGCCCGGAATAGCCCAGAGGAAGAGACAGTATTGCAGTTGCTGTGGGACTGCTTTCATTGCAGGTGTGGAGTGAAGCGACTGTGTAACTTGGAGGTTACCCTCCTCTAGCTAAGGATGGTCTCTCATAAAAGCTCCATGACGGGTGGGTTTGGCCAGGGGAAATGGCCAAACAGGGCTCAGATTTGGCACTCATTCCTGGGAAGAGCAAGCTGGGGAGCTTGAGTGACTGTCTGGGTGGTCGGGCCTGACTCATGGACGCACGCACACACACACACACACACATACACACACACACACACACACACACACACACACACGCACACACACACACACACACACACACACACACACACACACACACACACACACACACACACACACACACACACACACACACACACACACACACACACACACACACACACACACACACACACAGGTCTGGGCCAAAGAGATTACTCACTGTGCTCCCCTTCCTTTCTAATATTAGATGACAGACAGCAGGTAGGGAGGGGGAAATGTGAAATATGCTGTGTTTTGAGAGATGATTGTTTTTTTATTCCATTGTTCTTTGATTCCTAAAGACTCCCAGGTGGGGTCGTCCTGGCAAACCTCACGCTTGAGTTTCCGATCACTTTGAAGGAGCAGTGATTCATCATGCAGTTGTTTTGATGTAGTGTGTATTACAGCGGTACAGTGGGGTTTGAGGTTGGGACGGAGTTATAATCCATTGTCTCTGCTTGGCCTAAGAAGGCTTGGCGGCTCTGTCTGTCTGTCTGTCTGTCTGTCTGTCTTTCTGTCTGCCTGCCTGCCTGCCTGCCTGCCTGCCTGCCTGCCTGCCTGCCTGCCTGCCTGCCTGCCTGCCTGCCTTGAGTATTCTTGCGTATGACGCTACAAGCTAGGCACACATGTATTTGGTTTCTCCCATTCTTCTCTGCAGATCCATTCAGGCTTTGCCAGGTTGGATGGGGAGCGTTGGTGCATAGCTATTTTCAGGTCTCTCCAGAGATGTTCAATCGGGTTAAAGTCTGGGCTCTGGCTGGGCCACTCAAGGACATTCAGAGACTTGTCCCGAAGCCACTTCTGCGTTGTCTTGGTAGTGTGCTTAGGGTTGTTGTCCTATTGGATGGGGAACCTTTTCCCCGGTCTGAGGTCCTGAGCGCTCTGGAGCAGGTTTTCATCAAGGATCTCTCTGTACTTTGCTCCGTTCATCTTTCCCTCGATCCTGACTAGTTCCCCATTCCCTGCCACTGAAAAACAACCCCACAGCATGATGCTGCCACCACGATGCTTCACTGTAGGGATGGTGCCAGGTTTCCTCCAGACGTGACACTTGGCATTCAGGCCAAAGAGTTCAATCTTGGTTTTATCAGACCAGAGAATGTTGTTTCTCAAGGCCTGAGAGTATTTAGGTGCCTTTTGGCAAACTCCAAGCTGGCTGTCATGTGCCTTTTACTGAAAAGTGGCTTCAGTCTGGCCACTCTACCATAAAGGCTTGATGGTGGAGTGCTGCAGAGATGGTTCTCCTTCTGGAAGGTTCTCCCATCTCCACAGAGGAACTCCGTTTGAGTGACCATCGGGTTCTTGGACACCTCCCTGACCAAGGCACTTCTCCCCCGATTGCTCAGATTGGCCAGCTCTACGAAGAGTCTTGTTGCTTCCAAACTTCTTCCATTTAAGAACAATGGATGCCACTGTGTTATTGGGGACTTTCAATGCTGCAGAAATGCTTTGGAACCCTTCCCCATGTCTGTGCCTCGACACAATCCTGTCTCGGAGCTCTACGGACAACTTCTTTGACCTCCTGGCTTGGTTTTTGCTCTGACATGCACTGTTAACTGTGGGACTTTATATAGACAGGTGTGTGCCTTTCCAAATGATGTCCAATCAATTTAATTTACCGCAGGTGGACTCAATCAACTTGTAGAAACATCTCAAGGATGATCAATGGAAACAGGATGCACCTGAGCTCAATTTCGAGTTTCATAGCAAAGGGTCTGAATACTTTTATTTTTAATACATTTACATACATTTCAAAAAACCTGTTTTGGCTTGTCATTGTGGGGTATTGTGTGTAGATTGCTGAGTAATTGTTTTTATTTAATCCATTTTAGGCTGGACAATAACAAATAACAAAATGTGGACAAAGTCAAGCGGTCTGAATACTCTCTGAAGGCATTGTATAGGCAGGGATAAAGTGACTTGGCAACAGGATAGATAATACCTGACCTAAAAAGACTTGGTGGCTCTGTCTGTCTGTCTCAGTCTGGGTTGGTCTGGGGGGACATCAAGCCAATTAATTAAGTATGTTCCTATAGACCAGGACCGACCAAGCCTTTAAGAGTGCAGTATGTTCCTATAGACCAGGACCGACCAAGCCTTTAAGAGTACAGTATGTTCCTATAGACCAGGACCCACCAAGCCTTTAACAGTACAGTATGTTCCTATAGACCAGGACCGACCAAGCCTTTAAGAGTACAGTATGTTCCTATAGACCAGGACCGACCAAGCCTTTAAGAGTACAGTATGTTCCTATAGACCAGGACCGACCAAGCCTTTAAGAGTACAGTATGTTCCTATAGACCAGGACCGACCAAGCCTTTAAGAGTACAGTATGTTCCTTTAGACCATGACCCACCAAGCCTTTAAGAGTACAGTATGTTCCTTTAGACCAGGACCCACCAAGCCTTTAAGAGTACAGTATGTTCCTTTAGACCAGGACCGACCAAGCCTTTAAGAGTACAGTATGTTCCTATAGACCAGGACCGACCAAGCCTTTAAGAGTACAGTATGTTCCTATAGACCAGGACCGACCAAGCCTTTAAGAGTGCAGTATGTTCCTATAGACCAGGACCGACAGTACATTATGTTCCTTTTGACCAGGACCCACCAAGCCTTTAAGAGTACAGTATGTTCCTATAGACCAGGACCGACCAAGCCTTTAAGAGTGCAGTATGTTCCTATAGACCAGGACCGACAGTACATTATGTTCCTTTAGACCAGGACCCACCAAGCCTTTAAGAGTACAGTATGTTCCTATAGACCAGGACTGGCCAAGCCTTTAAGAGTACAGTATGTTCCTTTAGACCAGGACCGACCGAGCCTTTAAGAGTACAGTATGTTCCTTTAGACCAGGACCCACCAAGCCTTTAAGAGTACAGTATGTTCCTTTAGACCAGGACCGACCAAGCCTTTAAGAGTACAGTATGTTCCTTTAGACCAGGACCCACCAAGCCTTTAAGAGTACAGTATGTTCCTTTAGACCAGGACCGACCAAGCCTTTAAGAGTACAGTATGTTCCTATAGACCAGGACCGACCAAGCCTTTAAGAGTACAGTCTGTTCCTTTAGACCAGAACCGGCCAAGCCTTTAAGAGTACAGTATGTTCCTATAGACCAGGACCGACCAAGCCTTTAAGAGTACAGTATGTTCCTTTAGACCAGGACCCACCAAGCCTTTAAGAGTACAGTATGTTCCTTTAGACCAGGACCCACCAAGCCTTTAAGAGTACAGTATGTTCCTTTAGACCAGGACCGACCAAGCCTTTAAGAGTACAGTATGTTCCTATAGACCAGGACCGACCAAGCCTTTAAGAGTACAGTATGTTCCTATAGACCAGGACCGACCAAGCCTTTAAGAGTGCAGTATGTTCCTATAGACCAGGACCGACAGTACATTATGTTCCTTTAGACCAGGACCCACCAAGCCTTTAAGAGTACAGTATGTTCCTATAGACCAGGACTGGCCAAGCCTTTAAGAGTACAGTATGTTCCTTTAGACCAGGACCCACCGAGCCTTTAAGAGTACAGTATGTTCCTTTAGACCAGGACCCACCAAGCCTTTAAGAGTACAGTATGTTCCTTTAGACCAGGACCGACCAAGCCTTTAAGAGTACAGTATGTTCCTATAGACCAGGACCGACCAAGCCTTTAAGAGTACAGTATGTTCCTTTAGACCAGGACCGACCAAGCCTTTAAGAGTACAGTATGTTCCTATAGACCAGGACCGACCAAGCCTTTAAGAGTACAGTATGTTCCTATAGACCAGGACCGACCAAGCCTTTAAGAGTGCAGTATGTTCCTATAGACCAGGACCGACAGTACATTATGTTCCTTTTGACCAGGACCCACCAAGCCTTTAAGAGTACAGTATGTTCCTATAGACCAGGACCGACCAAGCCTTTAAGAGTACAGTATGTTCCTATAGACCAGGACCGACCAAGCCTTTAAGAGTACAGTATGTTCCTATAGACCAGGACCGACCAAGCCTTTAAGAGTACAGTATGTTCCTTTAGACCATGACCCACCAAGCCTTTAAGAGTACAGTATGTTCCTTTAGACCAGGACCCACCAAGCCTTTAAGAGTACAGTATGTTCCTTTAGACCAGGACCGACCAAGCCTTTAAGAGTACAGTATGTTCCTATAGACCAGGACCGACCAAGCCTTTAAGAGTACAGTATGTTCCTATAGACCAGGACCGACCAAGCCTTTAAGAGTGCAGTATGTTCCTATAGACCAGGACCGACAGTACATTATGTTCCTTTTGACCAGGACCCACCAAGCCTTTAAGAGTACAGTATGTTCCTATAGACCAGGACCGACCAAGCCTTTAAGAGTGCAGTATGTTCCTATAGACCAGGACCGACAGTACATTATGTTCCTTTAGACCAGGACCCACCAAGCCTTTAAGAGTACAGTATGTTCCTATAGACCAGGACTGGCCAAGCCTTTAAGAGTACAGTATGTTCCTTTAGACCAGGACCGACCGAGCCTTTAAGAGTACAGTATGTTCCTTTAGACCAGGACCCACCAAGCCTTTAAGAGTACAGTATGTTCCTTTAGACCAGGACCGACCAAGCCTTTAAGAGTACAGTATGTTCCTTTAGACCAGGACCCACCAAGCCTTTAAGAGTACAGTATGTTCCTTTAGACCAGGACCGACCAAGCCTTTAAGAGTACAGTATGTTCCTATAGACCAGGACCGACCAAGCCTTTAAGAGTACAGTCTGTTCCTTTAGACCAGAACCGGCCAAGCCTTTAAGAGTACAGTATGTTCCTATAGACCAGGACCGACCAAGCCTTTAAGAGTACAGTATGTTCCTTTAGACCAGGACCCACCAAGCCTTTAAGAGTACAGTATGTTCCTTTAGACCAGGACCCACCAAGCCTTTAAGAGTACAGTATGTTCCTTTAGACCAGGACCGACCAAGCCTTTAAGAGTACAGTATGTTCCTATAGACCAGGACCGACCAAGCCTTTAAGAGTACAGTATGTTCCTATAGACCAGGACCGACCAAGCCTTTAAGAGTGCAGTATGTTCCTATAGACCAGGACCGACAGTACATTATGTTCCTTTTGACCAGGACCCACCAAGCCTTTAAGAGTACAGTATGTTCCTATAGACCAGGACCGACCAAGCCTTTAAGAGTGCAGTATGTTCCTATAGACCAGGACCGACAGTACATTATGTTCCTTTAGACCAGGACCCACCAAGCCTTTAAGAGTACAGTATGTTCCTATAGACCAGGACTGGCCAAGCCTTTAAGAGTACAGTATGTTCCTTTAGACCAGGACCCACCGAGCCTTTAAGAGTACAGTATGTTCCTTTAGACCAGGACCCACCAAGCCTTTAAGAGTACAGTATGTTCCTTTAGACCAGGACCGACCAAGCCTTTAAGAGTACAGTATGTTCCTATAGACCAGGACCGACCAAGCCTTTAAGAGTACAGTCTGTTCCTTTAGACCAGAACCGGCCAAGCCTTTAAGAGTACAGTATGTTCCTTTAGACCAGGACCCACCAAGCCTTTAAGAGTACAGTATGTTCCTTTAGACCAGGACCGACCAAGCCTTTAAGAGTACAGTATGTTCCTATAGACCAGGACCGACCAAGCCTTTAAGAGTACAGTCTGTTCCTTTAGACCAGAACCGGCCAAGCCTTTAAGAGTACAGTATGTTCCTATAGACCAGGACCGACCAAGCCTTTAAGAGTACAGTATGTTCCTTTAGACCAGGACCCACCAAGCCTTTAAGAGTACAGTATGTTCCTTTAGACCAGGACCCACCAAGCCTTTAAGAGTACAGTATGTTCCTTTAGACCAGGACCGACCAAGCCTTTAAGAGTACAGTATGTTCCTATAGACCAGGACCGACCAAGCCTTTAAGAGTACAGTATGTTCCTATAGACCAGGACCGACCAAGCCTTTAAGAGTGCAGTTTGTTCCTATAGACCAGGACCGACAGTACATTATGTTCCTTTAGACCAGGACCCACCAAGCCTTTAAGAGTACAGTATGTTCCTATAGACCAGGACCGACCAAGCCTTTAAGAGTGCAGTATGTTCCTATAGACCAGGACCGACAGTACATTATGTTCCTTTAGACCAGGACCCACGAAGCCTTTAAGAGTACAGTATGTTCCTATAGACCAGGACCGGCCAAGCCTTTAAGAGTACAGTATGTTCCTTTAGACCAGGACCCACCAAGCCTTTAAGAGTACAGTATGTTCCTTTAGACCAGGACCCACCAAGCCTTTAAGAGTACAGTATGTTCCTTTAGATCAGGACCGACCAAGCCTTTAAGAGTACAGTATGTTCCTATAGACCAGGACCGACCAAGCCTTTAAGAGTACAGTCTGTTCCTTTAGACCAGAACCGGCCAAGCCTTTAAGAGTACAGTATGTTCCTTTAGACCAGGACCCACCAAGCCTTTAAGAGTACAGTATGTTCCTTTAGACCGGGACCGACCAAGCCTTTAAGAGTACAGTATGTTCCTATAGACCAGGACCGACCAAGCCTTTAAGAGTGCAGTATGTTCCTATAGACCAGGACCGACAGTACAGTATGTTCCTATAGACCAGGACCGACCAAGCCTTTAAGAGTACAGTCTGTTCCTTTAGACCAGAACCGGCCAAGCCTTTAAGAGTACAGTATGTTCCTTTAGACCAGGACCCACCAAGCCTTTAAGAGTACAGTATGTTCCTTTAGACCAGGACCCACCAAGCCTTTAAGAGTACAGTATGTTCCTTTAGACCAGGACCGACCAAGCCTTTAAGAGTACAGTATGTTCCTATAGACCAGGACCGACCAAGCCTTTAAGAGTACAGTCTGTTCCTTTAGACCAGAACCGGCCAAGCCTTTAAGAGTACAGTATGTTCCTTTAGACCAGGACCCACCAAGCCTTTAAGAGTGCAGTCTGTTCCTATAGACCAGGACTGACCAAGCCTTTAAGAGTACAGTATGTTCCTATAGACCAGGACCGACAGTACAGTATGTTCCTATAGACCAGGACCCACCAAGCCTTTAAGAGTACAGTCTGTTCCTATAGACCAGGACTGACCAAGCCTTTAAGAGTACAGTATGTTCCTATAGACCAGGACTGACCAAGCCTTTAAGAGTACAGTATGTTCCTATAGACCAGGACCGACAGTACAGTATGTTCCTATAGACCAGGACCCACCAAGCCTTTAAGAGTACAGTATGTTCCTATAGACCAGGACCCACCAAGCCTTTAAGAGTACAGTCTGTTCCTATAGACCAGGACTGACCAAGCCTTTAAGAGTACAGTATGTTCCTATAGACCAGGACTGACCAAGCCTTTAAGAGTACAGTATGTTCCTTTAGACCAGAAGCAGCCATGGTCTCTGTCTCTACTGTACCATGTTCTATGTATTGTTACTGTATAGTGTGTTTCCTAGACCAGTGGTTCCCAACCTTTTTCGGTTACTGTACCACCAACTGAATTTTGTCTGCCCGGAGTACCTCTGAAGTACCCACCTTATGCGCATTGTACCAGTAAATCTATGCCCTATGGTCTCATGAGTCTTCTCAAGTACCCCCAGGTTGGGAACCACTGACCTAGACTAGAGCATGAGGAACTCAGACAAGGTGGTGTGTGTGTGCATGTAAACTATGAAATAGAGCCCTGGGGTTGTTGTGAGTGTCTCAGTCTGTGTGTGGGCTCTCTGTTGCGTGTGGTATAGTCATGTCTCTAGGTCTCTGACACACACACACACACACACACACACACACACACACACACACACACACACACACACACACACACACACACCCTCTGTCCCATCCCTCACACACACCAGCTGTTCCACATACACACGCCACCATCGTTCAGGATTCAGATGATCACCATGTCCAGAGTAGTTTAGACCAGTGCTTCTCAACTGGTGGGCCGGGAGGTTTTGAATGGGTTCTACTTGAACCAGGTAGAAAGTGTGTAGAAATTATAATATTTTTTAATTTTTTAACATAATTTATTCTCTGAACAATTTTTGTTCAATCACAGTATTTTCAATATAGAGCTACTGTAATAGCAGAGCTATTTTTGTTTGATTTTGTGGTGTTAAATCAGTGAGTTTATTAACATTCTTCAATAAGAATTTGGGCTAAATTGTTTCATTGACAATGAAGGAGGTGGGAATGTTGTTCCCTTTTCATATAATTGCTACATTTACTATCAATGTAGCATTAAAAATAGTTTTTCCAGATTGTATTTTCATGTTTTATTTTTCGCAATGCGAATATTGGGTCCTTCAATCCCGTAGAGGTTAACTGACTTGCCAAGTTAAATAAAGGTAAAATAGACCGTTGTAATTTTTCACCCCCAGAGATACAATTCCTGGGAATTACACTTCTGTTTCAGTGGGAATTGAAGTCAATTAAATGAAATACACTTGCTACATTTATTCCCAACAGGCCAATTCCCATGTATTACACATCCTTTTGAAGTGTTGAAGCTGCACTTTAATGTCAGAAATGTTTAACGTGAGTTAGGTATCTTAGCTGTTAAGGGCATTGGGCCAGTAACCAAAAGATTGCTGGTTCAAATCCCCAAGTTGGAAAGGTGGGAAAAACCCTGCCTTTCTGTCCTTCAGCAAAGCAGTTAACCCCCACCACAACAGCTCCCTGGACATTGATGAAGGCAGCTTCTAGCACCTCTCTGGGTTAAATGTGCAGACACCTCTTCTGAATGTATTCAGTTGTGCCACTCAGTTGTGCTGAGGTGTTTATTCAGATTCAGTCTGTATACTGTATTGAACATGGACCCACATCCACGTGTCTTTCAGGGATATACAGTACATGTATATTGTACAGATTAGCTGTACATGTATGTGTCTCTTCATCGAAGAGTTTCCTTGAACTATCAAAGAGAAGGACTGTCTTGAGAGGCAGGGTTTCCCTACTCATTGTATTTTCCTACAGTGCATTTATTTTTACGAACCCTTTACGTATCCAGTGTGTTTGTCAAACTGTTAAGTAAATTGAGGCAATCCCAGGTAAAGCTCTGCAGGTAAAGAATCTAGCGCTTCGGGGAATGGCAGTTCAACAGGAGTTCAAGTCCCACCCAGGACCTGAACTTGGTGACCTCTAAACCACAGATTTAAATCCATACCAAAACATTTAACATAAACTATATTGAGAAATGTATTTTTTATTTTAGCTGGGCTTGACTGAGCATGCCTGTTGCAATAGAACCAATGGGACAGTCTCAAAAGGCAAAGCCTGTCCTACGGGTACTACAGGCAGGCCAAAGCAAACGCTCAAAGGATTAGAAAAATGTAAAATAGTATTTGAACCCAGGTTTGATTGGCCACAACCATATGTATTATGATGATCCATGTATTCCTCCAGCTACACTGTCTGTACTGCAATGTGTGTGTATCATTCAGATGGTATGTGGACACCTGCCGGTCGAACATCTCATTCCAAAATCATGGCATTAATATGGCGTTGGTCCCTCCTTTGCAGCCTCCATTCTTCTGGGAAGGCTTTCCACTAGATGTTGCAATATTGCTGCGGGAACTTGCTTTCATTCAGCTACAAGAGCATTAGTGAAGTCAGGCACTGATGTTGGGCGATTAGGTCTGGCAGTTGGCGTTCCAATTCATCCCAAAGGTGTTTGATGAGGTTGATGTCAGGGCTCTGTGCAGGCCAGTCAAGTTCTTCCACACCGATCTCAACAAACCGTTTCTGTATGGACCTCGCTTTGTGCGTTGCCACAAAGTTGGAGTTACAAAATCATCTAGAACGTTATTGTATGCTATATCATTAAGATTTTCCTTCACTGGAACTAAAAGGCCTAGCCCAAACCATGAAAAACAACCCCAGACCATTATTCCTCCTCCACCAACCTTTACAGTTGGCACTATGCATTCGGGCAGGCTTCCGCCAAACCCAGATTTGTCCGTCGGACTGCCAGATGGTGATGCGTGATTCATCACTCCAGAGAACGTGTTTCCAACGGCAGCTACCTGTACACCACTCCAGCCGACGCTTGGCATTGCGCATGGTGATCTTAGGCTTGTGTGCTGCTGATGACCATGGAAACCCATTTCATAAATCTTCCCACGAAGGGTTCTTGTGTTGATGTTGCTTCCAGAGACAGTTTGGAACTCTGTAGTGAGTGTTGCAACCGAGGACTGACAATATATATTTTTTACGCCCTACTCTCTATAACACGCGGCGGTTCCGTTCTGTGAGCTTGTGTGGCCTGCTACACAATTTAACGAACTGACTTGTTGGAAAGGTGGCATCCTATGACGACATTGAAACTCTTCAGAAAGGCCATTCTACTGCCAATGTTTGTCTATGGAGATTGCATGGCTGTGTGCTCGATTTTATCGATTTGGGCCCCCGAGTGGCGAAGTGATCTAGGACACTGCATCTCAGTGCAAGAGGTGTCACTGCGGTACCTGGTTTGAATCCAGGCTGCATCACATCCGGCCGTGATTGGAAGTCCCATAGGGCACAATTGGCCCAGCGTCGTCCGGATTTGGCCGGGGTAGGACGTCATTGTAAATAAGAATTTGTTTTTAACTGACTTGCCTGGTAAAATAAATAAAATATACACCTGTCAGCAACGGGTGTGGCTGAAGGGGTGTCCACATACTTTGTATATATATATATATATATATATAGTGTATCTCATTCCTTCAGTCTGTGTACTCAGGTGTTGGTGCAGAAACATAGCTAACATGTCTGAGTCTGAATAAGAGTCTGAATGAGAGGGAGTCTGAATGGTAGTGAGTCTGAATAAGAGTCTGAATGGTAGTGAGTCAGATGGAATCACTAGAATCGCTCATAGGTGTGTATGTGTGTTTGCCCAGACTCATTTAACACTCAACCTTTCCCTTCACCATAGTGCCAACCCCACCATGTTCCAGACACCCGTATTCACAAAGATAGAGCAGAGTAGGACTGCTGGTCTAAGATCAGTATAGCCTTTTAGATAATAATAAATCAGATTACATGTACGGGGAGGTCCTGATGCTAGATCAGCACAACTACTCTGAGACAGATGCTTTTAGAGTATGGGCACAAGTTGGCATGGACATCCTTCTCTTCTCCCTCCCTCCCTCGCTCCCTCCCTCCCTCCCTCCCTCCCTCCCTCCCTCCCTCCCTCCCTCCCTCCTCCCTCCCTCCTCTTCTCTTCTCTTCTCTTCTCTTCTCTCTCTCTCTCTCTCTCTCTCTCCCTCCCTCCCTCCCTCCCTCCCTCCCTCCCTCCCTCCCTCCCTCCCTCCCTCGCCTCCTCTTCTAGTCCTCTGAATGACCCTCTCCCTCCCTCCCCTCTTCTCCCTCTCCCTCCCCTCTCTCTCCCCTCTTCTCCCTCTCCCTCCCCTCTCCCTTTCTTCTCCTCCTTTTATAGTCCTCTTAATGCCCCTCTTCCTCCCTCCCCTCTTCTTCATCTCCCATTTCTGGATGATAAATGGTTTCCACTATATTCCACAGCCACAGAGTCAAAATTGGCTATATCTTAATTAAACATTTATGAAAGCCAAAATGTACTTTTTAGCCATGATAAACATGGGGGAAATTAGCAGAAGGGATGGGTTTGACCGAGAGTTTCCGTTTGTGAGGGAGGAGACTTCACTTCCTTCCTTTGCACAAAGGTAATCACAATTGCTAACAGCATTCCCCCAGAAGTAAAACACCAAGTGACAAACTTTCACCAGAGAATTTTACTTCTGGGTAACCGAGATGACCTCTTCTAGACCTAGAATACTCTTCTCCCTCCCTCTCCCTCCATCTTCTCCCTCCCTTCATTTGCAGTCCGTTCATCAGTGGAGTGGAAAATCCATAAGATGTAGCTGGAAAAAACAACCACAGAAAGACGTATGTACATACTGGGTGGGGAGCAGGAGCACCGGTTGCAGTAGCAGCAGTAAATTGGTAAAGCCATCTGTCAAAAGGCTCATGAGTTACAAGCTGGAAAACCTTGGGCTCTCTTGAAGCCAGAGTAGATATCCATCAATGGTGACTGTGGGGCTGTGCCACGCACACACACACACACACACACACACACACACACACACACACACACACACACACACACACACACACACACACACACACACACACACAGTGGGACCGGATTTCAGCGGTAATGAGCCCCATTGAGCCAGGAGCAGCGACAGGAGGACCGGGTCACATCCATTACTACAGCATGTCTCAACACCACTCTGAGATAAAGCAACAGTAACAGCTAGCCTGATCCCAGATCTGTACATTCTTTAGCCAACTCTAAAACCACATACTAAAAGCACATTGGTTAAGCATCTACTGGTCTGGGACCTGGCTAGTAATGGCAGTAGAACCCATAGCAGGGCCACTGTAGCAACTAGCCTGATCCCAGATCTGTAGATATGTTAGCCAATTCTAAAAGGCTACTCTAAAAGCGAATTGGCTAAAACATCTACTGATCTGGGACCAGGCTAGCAACAGCAGCAGTAGTGTAGACCACTGTTGATCCTACAGATGACAGGGGACGTGATCCACCGTACAAAGAAACGCTGATCTGCAGTTCTTACAAAAATCATTTGATAGCCGCCTGGTATGTATGTAATGCTAACACACACTTGTGTGTGCACACATGGGTGTGTGGATTAGTGTGTGTGTGTGTTTGTGCTTTTGTGTGTGTGTGTGTGTGTGTCTGTCCTTTGGGTTTTCCTACTGGTTTTGCCCTTCACTGTTCCTGTAGCTCAAACTCTCTGACAGACTCACATTTCCTGTTTCTCATCTCCTCCCTCCTCCTATACTGTCAGACAGACTCCTATTTCCTGTTTCTCATCTCCTCCCTCATCCTATACTGTCAGACAGACTCCCATTTCCTGTTTCTCATCCCCTCCCTCCTCCTATACTGTCAGACAGACTCCCATTTCCTGTTTCTCATCCCCTCCCTCCTCCTATACTGTCAGACAGACTCCCATTTCCTGTTTCTTATCCCCTCCCTCCTCCTATACTGTCAGACAGACTCCCATTTCCTGTTTCTCATCCCCTCCCTCCTCCTATACTGTCAGACAGACTCCCATTTCCTGTTTCTCATCCCCTCCCTCCTCCTATACTGTCAGATCTGACATGTGTCTGATATACTGTATATAACCTACATATGTTACACGCATTACACCTACAGCAGAAGTGTGCAGAGCAGGGGGAAACAGCAGTAACAGACTGTGTAGATCTGTTCACTGTGGGAGCTGAACGGTTCAGTAAGGTAGCTAGGCCTGCTGTCCATTTTCATTCTCTCTCATATTTTTAACTAGCTGTCTCTCTGTGTGTGTGAGTGAGGTTGTGTGAGGTTGTGTGAGTGAGTGAGTGAGTGAGTGAGTGAGTGAGTGAGTGTGTCTGTCTGTCTGTCTGTCTGTCTGTCTGTCTGTCTGTCTGTCTGTCTGTCTGTCTGTCTGTCTGTCTGTCTGTCTGTGTGTGTGTGTGTCTGTGTGTGTGTGTGTGTGTGTGTGTGTGTGTGTGTGTGTGTGTGAGCTCAGCTTCCCCCAAACCAGTTCTGAGTGCATTGATAAACTTCATAAAGTTATAAAAAGAGTTATAAAGTTTGAGATAAATTGCCTTTCACACACTTTCATTGTCCTGCGTCCGGAATTGTGTCAACGTTAGGAGATAAGGCAGCTCTAGCTA
The DNA here is from genome assembly GCF_057628025.1 of Oncorhynchus mykiss. Taxonomy (NCBI): domain Eukaryota; kingdom Metazoa; phylum Chordata; class Actinopteri; order Salmoniformes; family Salmonidae; genus Oncorhynchus; species Oncorhynchus mykiss. The sequence goes on along the minus strand of NC_143034.1, from coordinate 66,912,121 downwards.
ACACAGGTAACTACAGTAAGACTGTTTGGCCTGCAGAGATATCAATCAGAGAGGTTGGTAACGCTTTGGTGTTAACAATTAACTAATCATTGAAAACACACACGCTTAGTCTTACTCATTCATACACAAACACACACACAAATACACACATACACACTCACACTCACACGCGCACACATGCACGCATGCAAACACACAGACTCATCCCTAAACATGTAGAGACATGTACGAAGCCTATTAGTCAACCAATTACACTGTTATTACACTTCACCTAATCATCCTTCCTGTGTAGTACTATTAGTCAGGATGAGTAGACCCTCCCTCCTTCCTTCCCCTTGTCTCCCTCCCTCCATCACTCCATCACTCTCCCACTGTCCCCAGTCTTGTGCTGTGTTGCGTGGCCTGTGGCAGGGGATGGAGCCAGGCAGAGTGGCGCTGCACAGATTCCTGAGACGTCAGGCATTCACAGTCCTGCTGGGGCCTCGGGGTCACCTCACCGACCAGCCTGCCGCCCTCCCAGCCCTCCACACATGACCTCCACAAGGTCACCGGGTCAGATCCTGGTGATAATCTCATCCACATAGTTGCATGCTCCTGTGCTTGTCCTGACCTTAGTGCTGTAAAATAGAGCCTTGTATGGGGAGTGGTGGAGGGTGGATGGGTGTGTGTGGAAGGGTGGGAGAGGGTGTGTGTGTGTGTGTGTGTGTGTGTGTGTGTGTGTGTGTGTGTGTGTGTGTGTGTGTGTGTGTGTGTGTGTGTGTGTGTGTGTGTGGTGTGCATGTGTGTGGAGGGGCTTGTTGTTGAGACAGTAACAGCTTTGGCCTAATGCTGACTGTTGCTGCTGTAAAAGACTGAAGCAGCACTCTGTGTCTTCTAGTGGAGAGTGGGAGTGTTGAATCTCAGGTCTCTGTGTCTTCTAGTGGAGAGTGGGAGTGTTGAATCTCAGGTCTCTGTGTCTTCTAGTGGAGAGTGGGAGTGTTGAATCTCAGGTCTCTGTGTCTTCTAGTGGAGAGTGGGAGTGTTGAATCTCAGGTCTCTGTGTCTTCTAGTGGAGAGTGGGAGTGTTGAATCTCAGGTCTCTGTGTCTTCTAGTGGAGAGTGGGAGTGTTGAATCTCAGGTCTCTGTGTCTTCTAGTGGAGAGTGGGAGTGTTGAATCTCAGGTCTGTGTTTTCAGGTTTGATATAAGGATCTGAAACACCCTGCCTGCTGTATTGCTTTATTTGGCCCATAATTTCCCTTCTCCTCCCACTCTATCTGGCACCACATGGCACCACACCACTGACGTGACCCAACACTCGACCCTGCAGGTCACCACACCACTGACGTGACCCAACACTCGACCCTGCAGGTTACCACACCACTGACGTGACCCAACACTCAACCCTACAGGTCACCACACCACTGACGTGACCCAACACTCGACCCTGCAGGTCCCCACACCACTGACGTGACCCAACACTCAACCCTACAGGTCACCACACCACTGATGTGACCCAACACTTGACCCTGCAGGTCACCACATCACTGACGTGACCCAACACTTGACCCTGCAGGTCACCACACCACTGACATTCAGATGACGGATGAGGAAGAGACGTGGCCAACAACAGGGAACCACCACTGGACTCCTACTAGTATAACTTGCTAGTTCAGCCAGTCAGTTGATTTTAGTCGTCCAAAGGAAATTGAGACATTTGACATAACTGCACGTGACAGAGAAATGTCTTTCCCTTAGTCAATATGGTCCTGCTTTAAACCAACTACCACTTTTACGGCTGGACAACGCCTTTCTTAACCCTTTATAAGGCCTCTATAGAGGCTTCAGAAATCATTCAAAAGGTCATTTCATGCTTTACAGAGGATGACAAAAGGATAATGGCACATTTGGTAAAGCACCAACAGCCTTTTATACCCCTCTTTATGTAGAGTGACTTTGCCTATGAATGATTTGTGAAACATCTATGTAGTGTTTATGAAGACTTTACGAACGCTCTATGTCAGGGGTTCTTAAAATGTTTCAGCTTGTGACCCAAATGAGAAATGTACCGTCCTCCTGTGACCCAAATCTTCCTCCTGTGACCCAAATCTTCCTCCTGTGACCCAAATCTTCCTCCTGTGACCCAAATGAAAACAAATAGTTTGTGATTATATATGTATTCTCATAACTCGGGACCCACCACTCACATACCCAGGGCCCACTTTGGGTCCCGAGCCATGTGGTGTTGTACTGTATTAATGGGTTGGTTAAGGGAAAGGCCCCTTCAAGACATTCATGTTGATCCCTCTAGTCTCAGAGCCTAGCAGGTGTGCTCTGAATCTCCATCAGGTTTCCAACCGAAATAAAAATAAAATAAAACTTCAGGCACTTGTGCAACAAACTGTGAAAAGAAACATGATATTTGTGTGCATTTTCCACTTGGCTGATGCCCAAGAGATCAAACTTTTTGATGCTTGTGTCATTATTGGCTGGCTGTGATATGCTTCTGTGTACATAGTATCCCCTCTACCCGCCTTCTCCCTCCCTCCCTCCCTCCTTCCTTCCTTCCTTCCCTCCTCCTCCTCACCTGGCACTTTTATTTCTGAAAGAAACATTAGCTTGAGGTATTGAATTAGTGCTTAAATGAGACTTAACAGGCCTGGGATTGTGGCAGGAGTCCATCCAGTCCATCTAGGCTTGCCAGGTACGTTCATCTATGGGAGGGTGATAGTACGGGAGAATGAAAGAAACCCAAGGATTCTGACAGCTTTGGAGAGGAAAGGCGTCTGCATGCTTCCCAGCCGAAGCAGTTGGGAAGAGTTTGTGCGCAGTTCATTCAGGAAGTATTCAGACCCCTTCACTTTTTACACGTTTTGCTACATTACAGCCTCATTCTAAAATGAATTAAATCATTGTTTTCCCTCATCCATCTACACACAATACCCCATAATACTTGTAAATGTGACATTTCAGTTTGTTATATTTAATACATTTGCACCAAAAAAATCCCAAAACCTGTTTGATTGGTCAATATGCGATGTTGTCTGTAGATTGATGATGAAAAAAACGATTTAATCAATTTTAGAACGAGGCTGTAAGGTAACAAAATGTGGAAAAGGTGAAGGGGTCTGAACACTTTCCAAATGCACTCTATATTATAACATTTTTCAACTGTTCGGGGCACACAACATTTTTCAACTGTTCGGGGCACACAACATTTTTCAGCTGTTCGGGGCACACAAAAAAAATTTCTACAGGGAAGCAGAAGTCGGTAGCCGAAGTCTACTCCCCTTTGTCGGTGATTGGTCAACAGCAGGGATTCTTCAGTAAAGTCTTTGTTGTCATTCAATGAGAGACGACTTGTTTTCAGGCACATTTTTCATTTAGAAATACTGCACCAAACAACTTCTCCTCTGCAAAAACGTCAAAATCAATGGCAGATATCTTGAGATTCATTCTGACTACAGTGTCTCTAAACGGACAAACAGTACTATTGCTGCTATTTCTTTTTTTGCGAATGTCTTTTAAGGGAGTATTCAAACACACTTGATCGGTTCTCCTAGCCGACATCGGCTAGCCACCAGCCGAATGACTTCTTCCTCCACTACACCCCGGGCGTTACACCTATGGTCTCATGAGTCTTCTCAAGTGCCCCCTGTGGATAGGACAGCCACCCCAAGGGGTTCTAGTATCCCTGATTGGAGAACACCGATTTACAGTAGCTTGTGAGGTGAAGAAGGCAAAAACATAGTTTTATTGTGGTATGGTTTTGTCATTAAAGATCAATAAACTTTCATTGTACCTGTCTACCTTCTTACTGGGCCACAGACATTTTTGGGTGGTTGTCATCAACCCAAAATTAGTTATGAATTAGCTTCTCTTGCCTGGCCTATAGGGTTATTGTGTTGTTGTGAAGAGTGAAGACACACGGCTGGGTAATCAGGAGTCAGCAACCCCGTCTCTCATTAAGTATCAGACGTCCAGGCCCATGGGGGCCAGAGGTGTGGGGGGCTGGGGGCAGTTCTGTGATCCTGGTCCTGTTGTGCCTCCCTCCCCCCCTCCCTCCTCCCTCCCCCTCTCCCCTTTCTCCCCTCTTTCTTTCTTTCTCTTTATTTTTTTCTCGATCCCTTCTCTCACTCCTCATCCCTCTCTCCCTTTCTCCTTCCCTCGTTCTCTGGCTCTGTTATTTCCAGGCCCCAGCCCCAGAGGCTATGGTCAGCCACAGCAGGGGTAATGGCTCATCATGTTTGAAGGTGGGGGTGATCGTTAGAGAACCAGGTCTTTGTGACTCAGGTAGATCCCACCCAGACACACCTGTCTGTCCAGAGCTTAATGGCCTGTCCACGAGGCCTAGTTTTTGAAATACCAAAGCAGCAGCCTGGGACTCACCTACAGACCAACCCCAGAGAGGGAGAGGAAAGCTGGGGCTGGGGTCAGGGATCTGGAGGGGTAGAGTTGATGTGTAACAGATAAATATAATTGTTTTTATATCAGTTTTTGTCGTAATCGTAACACAATGTGGAATTCCACCAGAGGAAAAACACATTTTCTCCTCACATGTTACTTTACTTTGAGGTTCAAATCCACCATCTGTGGAAAAGTCTGTGGAAGCCTTGGAGACGCTGTGAAGAGAAAAGCATCCAGAATTTACACTCCCAGCCAGGCTGAGTCAGTGCAGGTCAGTGCTCCTGATCCTGTGTGGCCTGTTCCAGGTCTTCCTCACGGAGATTAGCCTGATTTCTGGGTTTAAAGATAGCCAGGCCTGAGGTAGTCAGCTGCACCCCCACAATAATAGGCTAGACTAGGAGGGAGGGAATGAGGGAGGATGAGTGGATAGAGGGAAGGAGGGAGGATGAATGGATAGAGGGAAGGAGGGAGGATGAATGGATAGAGGGAAGGAGGGAGGACAGCACAGGTACAACAAATATTGATATTGAGCTGCGGGCGTGATGGTGTGTTTTGGGGGAGGTGGAGATGATACCTCCATAGCTTGAAGGTTGCCTTTGTTCCTGACGAGGGAGGGAGAGAGCTGGTGATGAGGTTAGGGACGGATCATCTTGTCGTCCCCCTGCCTCCTCTTCCTCCCCCGTCCTTCCTCCCTCCCCTCCGGTCTGACATGTTTAGCTTTCCAGTTGACTCTCCACGTAGAGACAGATCCCCCCCACAGCAGAGAGACCAACAGTGGAAACAGTATCAATCAGCTCCTCGCACCTCTGGTCGTCCTGAGGTCCTGTTCTGTTTTTAGCTGACCCAGGTTAGGCCCAGGCCAGGCCCCAGCAGGCCTCAGAGGGAGACCCCAGAGCCTATTACGGGCGGTAGCTATAGAAACAATGTAGCTTTATTCACGGCAGGGACGTGCGAAACGTGTTAGCCTATTTGCAACGCACCTCCTTGTTGTTGCATTTCTGTTTTTTATTATGAAGGCATACATGTATGAAAGGGTGTAGTCTTATTTTAAAAGTCTTAGCTTTAAACTGAATAACTGATCAATGCACCATCATACCAGATCCTTCAATGCCAATTTATTTTTAATTGATGAATAAGAAGTGTTATCTCTTACTGATCTCTACAGCTTCCGTCCAAAATGAAATCCTCTGAAATGGCGTCAACAAGTTGTGGAGGATTGAGATCAGCAGAGCCTGAAAAGAGGGAGACATGAGTCTGACTTTCACTTCTCCGCCCAGATACTAGAGCAGTGGAATCATTAAGGTAAGCTTATCTTCATAGTACTAGCTACTAACGTTAGGCTAGCTTACATTAATTGGCTAGCTAC